>NW_027617139.1:125000-143793 GCF_964187855.1 Myxine glutinosa
GTGTTAAGGTTAAACACACCATTAAACACACACCATTTGAGTGTTGGTGTTAAGGTTAAACACACCATTAAACACACACCATTTGAGTGTTGGTGTGAAGGTTAAACACACACCATTTGAGTGTTGGTGTTAAGGTTAAACACACCATTAAACACACACCACTTGTGTGTTGGTGTTAAGGTTAAATACACCATTAAACACACACCATTTGAGTGTTGGTGTTAAGGTTAAACACACCATTAAACACACACCATTTGAGTGTTGGTGTTAAGGTTAAACACACCATTAAACACACACCATTTGAGTGTTGGTGTTAAGGTTAAACACACCATTAAACACACACCATTTGAGTGTTGGTGTTAAGGTTAAACACACCATTAAACATACACCATTTGAGTGTTGGTGTTAAGGTTAAACACACCATTAAACACACACCACTTGTGTGTTGGTGTTAAGGTTAAATACACCATTAAACATACACCATTTGAGTGTTGGTGTTAAGGTTAAACACACCATTAAACACACACCATTTGAGTGTTGGTGTTAAGGTTAAACACACCATTAAACACACACCATTTGAGTGTTGGTGTTAAGGTTAAACACACCATTAAACACACACCACTTGTGTGTTGGTGTTAAGGTTAAATACACCATTAAACATACACCATTTGAGTGTTGGTGTTAAGGTTAAACACACTATTAAACATACACCATTTGAGTGTTGGTGTTAAGGTTAAACACACCATTAAACACACACCACTTGTGTGTTGGTGTTAAGGTTAAATACACCATTAAACATACACCATTTGAGTGTTGGTGTTAAGGTTAAACACACCATTAAACAGATACCATTTGAGTGTTGGTGTTAAGGTTAAACACACCATTAAACATACACCATTTGAGTGTTGGTGTTAAGGTTAAACACACCATTAAACACACACCATTTGAGTGTTGGTGTTAAGGTTAAACACACCATTAAACATACACCATTTGAGTGTTGGTGTTAAGGTTAAACACACCATTAAACATACACCATTTGAGTGTTGGTGTTAAGGTTAAACACACCATTAAACATACACCATTTGAGTGTTGGTGTTAAGGTTAAACACACCATTAAACATACACCATTTGAGTGTTGGTGTTAAGGTTAAACACACCATTAAACATATACCATTTGAGTGTTGGTGTTAAGGTTAAATGCACCATTAAACATATACCATTTGAGTGTTGGTGTTAAGGTTAAACACACCATTAAACATATACCATTTGAGTGTTGGTGTTATGGTTAAACACCCATTAAACATATACCATTTGAGTGTTGGTGTTAAGGTTAAACACACCATTAAACATATACCATTTGAGTGTTGGTGTTATGGTTAAACACCCATTAAACATATACCATTTGAGTGTTGGTGTTATGGTTAAACACCCATTAAACATATACCATTTGAGTGTTGGTGTTATAGTTAAACACACCATTAAACATATACCATTTGAGTGTTGGTGTTATGGTTAAACACCCATTAAACATATACCATTTGAGTGTTGGTGTTAAGGTTAAACACACCATTAAACATACACCATTTGAGTGTTGGTGTTAAGGTTAAACACACCATTAAACATATACCATTTGAGTGTTGGTGTTAAGGTTAAACACACCATTAAACATATACCATTTGAGTGTTGGTGTTAAGGTTAAACACACCATTAAACATACACCATTTGAGTGTTGGTGTTAAGGTTAAACACACCATTAAACATATACCATTTGAGTGTTGGTGTTAAGGTTAAACACACCATTAAACATACACCATTTGAGTGTTGGTGTTAAGGTTAAACACACCATTAAACATACACCATTTGAGTGTTGGTGTTAAGGTTAAACACACCATTAAACATATACCATTTGAGTGTTGGTGTTATGGTTAAACACCCATTAAACATATACCATTTGAGTGTTGGTGTTATGGTTAAACACACCATTAAACATATACCATTTGAGTGTTGGTGTTAAGGTTAAACACACCATTAAACATACACCATTTGAGTGTTGGTGTTAAGGTTAAACACACCATTAAACATATACCATTTGAGTGTTGGTGTTAAGGTTAAACACACCATTAAACATATGCCATTTGAGTGTTGGTGTTAAGGTTAAACACACCATTAAACATACACCATTTGAGTGTTGGTGTTAAGGTTAAACACACCATTAAACATACACCATTTGAGTGTTGGTGTTAAGGTTAAACACACCATTAAACATACACCATTTGAGTGTTGGTGTTAAGGTTAAACGCACCATTAAACATACACCATTTGAGTGTTGGTGTTAAGGTTAAACACACCATTAAACATACACCATTTGAGTGTTGGTGTTAAGGTTAAACACACCATTAAACATACACAATTTGAGTGTTGGTGTTAAGGTTAAACACACCATTAAACATACACCATTTGAGTGTTGGTGTTAAGGTTAAATACACCATCAAACATATACCATTTGAGTGTTGGTGTTAAGGTTAAATACACCATTAAACATATACCATTTGAGTGTTGGTGTTAAGGTTAAACACACCATTAAACATACACCATTTGAGTGTTGGTGTTAAGGTTAAATACACCATTAAACATACACCATTTGAGTGTTGGTGTTAAGGTTAAACACACCATTAAACATACACCATTTGAGTGTTGGTGTTAAGGTTAAACACACCATTAAACATATACCATTTGAGTGTTGGTGTTAAGGTTAAACACACCATTAAACATACACCATTTGAGTGTTGGTGTTAAGGTTAAATACACCATTAAACAGATACCATTTGAGTGTTGGTGTTAAGGTTAAACACACCATTAAACATATACCATTTGAGTGTTGGTGTTAAGGTTAAACACACCATTAAACATACACCATTTGAGTGTTGGTGTTAAGGTTAAATACACCATTAAACATACACCATTTGAGTGTTGGTGTTAAGGTTAAACACACCATTAAACATACACCATTTGAGTGTTGGTGTTAAGGTTAAACACACCATTAAACATATACCATTTGAGTGTTGGTGTTAAGGTTAAACACACCATTAAACATACACCATTTGAGTGTTGGTGTTAAGGTTAAACACACCATTAAACATATACCATTTGAGTGTTGGTGTTAAGGTTAAACACACCATTAAACATATACCATTTGAGTGTTGGTGTTAAGGTTAAACACACCATTAAACATATACCATTTGAGTGTTGGTGTTAAGGTTAAACACACCATTAAACATACACCATTTGAGTGTTGGTGTTAAGGTTAAACACACCATTAAACATATACCATTTGAGTGTTGGTGTTAAGGTTAAACACACCATTAAACATACACCATTTGAGTGTTGGTGTTAAGGTTAAACACACCATTAAACATATACCATTTGAGTGTTGGTGTTAAGGTTAAACACACCATTAAACATATACCATTTGAGTGTTGGTGTTAAGGTTAAACACACCATTAAACATATACCATTTGAGTGTTGGTGTTAAGGTTAAATACACCATTAAACATATACCATTTGAGTGTTGGTGTTAAGGTTAAACACACCATTAAACATACACCATTTGAGTGTTGGTGTTAAGGTTAAACACACCATTAAACATATACCATTTGAGTGTTGGTGTTAAGGTTAAACACACCATTAAACATACACCATTTGAGTGTTGGTGTTAAGGTTAAATACACCATTAAACATATACCATTTGAGTGTTGGTGTTAAGGTTAAACACACCATTAAACATATACCATTTGAGTGTTGGTGTTAAGGTTAAACACACCATTAAACATATACCATTTGAGTGTTGGTGTTAAGGTTAAACACACCATTAAACATATACCATTTGAGTGTTGGTGTTAAGGTTAAACACCTATTAAACATACACCATTTGAGTGTTGGGTACACCATTTGAGTGTTGGTGTTAAGGTTAAATACACCATTAAACATACACCATTTGAGTGTTGGTGTTAAGGTTAAACACACCATTAAACATATACCATTTGAGTGTTGGTGTTAAGGTTAAACACACCATTAAACATACACCATTTGAGTGTTGGTGTTAAGGTTAAATACACCATTAAACATACACCATTTGAGTGTTGGTGTCAAGGTTAAACACACCATTAAACATATACCATTTGAGTGTTGGTGTTAAGGTTAAACACACCATTAAACATACACCATTTGAGTGTTGGTGTTAAGGTTAAATACACCATTAAACAGATACCATTTGAGTGTTGGTGTTAAGGTTAAACACACCATTAAACATATACCATTTGAGTGTTGGTGTTAAGGTTAAACACACCATTAAACATACACCATTTGAGTGTTGGTGTTAAGGTTAAACACACCATTAAACATACACCATTTGAGTGTTGGTGTTAAGGTTAAATACACCATTAAACAGATACCATTTGAGTGTTGATGTTAAGGTTAAACACACCATTAAACATACACCATTTGAGTGTTGGTGTTAAAGTTAAACACACCATTAAACATATACCATTTGAGTGTTGGTGTTAAGGTTAAACACACCATTAAACATATACCATTTGAGTGTTGGTGTTAAGGTTAAACACACCATTAAACATACACCATTTGAGTGTTGGTGTTAAGGTTAAACACACCATTAAACATATACCATTTGAGTGTTGGTATTAAGGTTAAACACACCATTAAACATACACCATTTGAGTGTTGGTGTTAAGGTTAAACACACCATTAAACACACACCATTTGAGTGTTGGTATTAAGGTTAAACACACCATTAAACATATACCATTTGAGTGTTGGTATTAAGGTTAAACACACCATTAAACATATACCATTTGAGTGTTGGTATTAAGGTTAAACACACCATTAAACATACACCATTTGAGTGTTGGTGTTAAGGTTAAACACACCATTAAACATATACCATTTGAGTGTTGGTATTAAGGTTAAACACACCATTACACAGATACCATTTGAGTGTTGGTGTTAAAGTTAAACACACCATTAAACATATACCATTTGAGTGTTGGTGTTAAGGTTAAACACACCATTAAACATATACCATTTGAGTGTTGGTGTTAAGGTTAAACACACCATTAAACATACACCATTTGAGTGTTGGTGTTAAGGTTAAACACACCATTAAACACACACCATTTGAGTGTTGGTATTAAGGTTAAACACACCATTAAACATATACCATTTGAGTGTTGGTATTAAGGTTAAACACACCATTAAACATACACCATTTGAGTGTTGGTGTTAAGGTTAAACACACCATTAAACATATACCATTTGAGTGTTGGTATTAAGGTGAAACACACCATTAAACATATACCATTTGAGTGTTGGTGTTAAGGTTAAACACACCATTAAACATACACCATTTGAGTGTTGGTGTTAAGGTTAAACACACCATTAAACACACACCATTTGAGTGTTGGTATTAAGGTTAAACACACCATTAAACATATACCATTTGAGTGCTGGTATTAAGGTTAAACACACCATTAAACATATACCATTTGAGTGTTGATATTAAGGTTAAACACACCATTAAACATACACCATTTGAGTGTTGGTGTTAAGGTTAAACACACCATTAAACATATACCATTTGAGTGTTGGTATTAAGGTTAAACACACCATTAAACAGATACCATTTGAGTGTTGGTGTTAAGGTTAAACACACCATTAAACATACACCATTTGAGTGTTGGTGTTAAGGTTAAACACACCATTAAACATATACCATTTGAGTGTTGGTATTAAGGTTAAACACACCATTAAACATACACCATTTGAGTGTTGGTGTTAAGGTTAAACACACCATTAAACATACACCATTTGAGTGTTGGTGTAAAGGTTAAACACACCATTAAACACACACCACTTGTGTGTTGGTGTTAAGGTTAAACACACCATTAAACACACACCACTTGTGTGTTGGTGTTAAGGGTAAACACACCATTAAACACACACCACTTGTGTGTTGGTGTTAAGGTTAAACACCCCATTAAACACACACCATTTGTATGTTGGTGTTAAGGTTAAACACACCATTAAACACACACCATTTGTGTGTTGGTGTTAAGGTTAAACACATCATTAAACACACACCATTTGTGTGTTGGTGTTAAGGTTAAACACACCATTAAACACACACCATTTGAGTGTTGGTGTTAACGTTAAACACACCATTAAACACACACCATTTGAGTGTTGGTGTTAAGGTTAAACACACCATTAAACATACACCATTTGTGTGTTGGTGTTATCAAGGTTAAACACACCATTAAACATACACCATTTGAGTGTTGGTGTTAAGGTTAAACACACCATTAAACATATACCATTTGAGTGTTGGTGTTAAGGTTAAACACACCATTAAACATACACCATTTGAGTGTTGGTGTTTGTTGTGAAAATCAACCAAATCCACAACTCGTCCCATAGATAGGTTTAATTTCAATTTGATCGTAACATCATCCTGTAAAATACACCATGCAACATATATGTCAGGATCAAGGCATCATATGAGAAAGATTGGATATATCAGTCAATGCAAGCAAGCCTAGAATATAAGTGGGTACGTACCATTCAATTCTACATGTCATTGTATAAAGTCGCAGGAGTGGCCTCGAGTCGCGGACGTCCCGAGGTCTTATAGACACCGCCCAGTGGTTTAAGTGAGCGTCACACCTGGGTTCAACTTACATTTTCACCACATTCTCCCCGCCGTTAGAACTATGCTGCCACTAGGCAGGAAGCGAGCGCGCGTCAGCGTTAATGGGTAGAGGAAGTCATTATATCATTATTAGGGTGTCAAAGAAATATCCCTATTGATTCTTGTCTTTGCGCCATTGTGTTATGTTTCGCACACTGTCAAAGCGTCTTTAGGGCTTCCTGGAAAGCGCTATACGAAACAAATCCATTATCAGTAGTACAGGTCAGTCGGTCCATCCGTAGAGGTCAGTGTGGCGAATTACCCTGCCAGCACAGGTTCGGAAACTACCGGGTACGACGTCCCCAAATCCGGAGTCCCCTGCTTCGGAGTAGCCGCTGGAGGCAGGTGTCGGAGGGGCACCTCAGTGCCCTCACCGCTTCAGGCAGGGGTGTATCAGGCGAAGGGAGAGACGGCAGATGTTCTCTAGGCGCACTCATAGCCTGGTTAGCAAACATGTCCGATACTGGCAGACGATGAGCCTGTGGGTCACAATAGTCTAGTCTCACAGGCCTATGTGCTGGATAAGGTGTACCTTTTCGATTACATAAGGTGTACCTTGCACGTAAGGTGTACCTTGTCGAAGAGCGAATGTCCATTCGTCGCAATGCAACACATTACAGGAAGATGTGTCGATGTGGAAGATGTGTAAATCAGTAAGCCTCTTTACAGTAAGCTGTAACAGTAAGTAAGATTACATGACAGGAGGCCATGACAGTGTAAGTCAATTAGAGTAAGTCTGTACCGGCCTAGGAGTTGTAACAGTAAGTAAGATTACATGACAGGAGGCCATTACAGTAAGTCCATTACAGTAAGTCCGTCCCGGCCTAGGAGTTGTAACAGTAAGTAAGATTACATGACAGGAGGCCATTACAGTAAGTCCATTACAGTAAGTCCGTACCTGCCTTGGCTCCCAAGGGTACATGGTCGATCCACGTTAGATCCATGTCATGGAATTGCCGAGGGAGAGAACCGACGAGAGCCATAACGAGAGTTACGCGATACCCCGGAGTCCCCCCTGTTTTGAAATCACGAGACTCGAGCGCCCTCTGACGGCAGCGCGTACTCACAAGCTCCGGCAAATAGGTTTACAAGCAAAACGTATGCCACGAGTGCCCTCCGAAGGCTGCCCGAACGACCGGCACGGCAGATTACGACGACGCACAAAACGACCGAAATGCCCCTTCCCAGGGAAGCGCGCAGAATCTCCCGACCTGCAGCACAGCGCTCAGAGGATCGGAGAAGATCGGCTATACCGGCTACCGGCTACCGAGAGAACGTCCCGGATGGATTGTCCATCCATGGCCCGTTCGGCTATACCACCGGCTATACCGGCTACCGAGAGAACGTCCCGGATGGATTGTCCATCCATGGCCCGTTCGGCTATACCGGCTTCCGAGAGAACGGGATTGTCCATCCATGGCCCGTTCGGCCATACCGACTACCGAGAGAACGGGATTGTCCATCCATGGCCCGTTCGGCCATACCGGCTACCGAGAGACGTCCCGGAGGGATTGTATCCATGGCCCGTCCTATTGACTACGCGGCGATACCGGCTATACCGGCTACCGTCCCGGAGGGATTGTCCCGGAGGGATTGAGAAAACGTCGAGGTCGAGAAATGGAAAATGTCCCGGATGGATCGGCCATCCATGATGGTCCATCCATGGCCCGGATGGATGGATCGACATCCAAGAGGATGGCCCGGATGGATGGATCGACATCCAAGAGGATGGCCCGGATGGATGGGGCCCGGATGGATGGATCGACATCCAAGAGGATGGCCCGGATGGATGGGGCCCGGATGGATGGATCGACATCCAAGAGGATGGCCCGGATGGATGGATCGACATCCAAGAGGATGGCCCGGATGGATGGATCGATGGATGGATCGACATCCAAGAGGATGGATGGATGGGGCCCGGATGGATGGATCGACATCCAAGAGGATGGCCCGGATGGATGGACCATCATCTCACCCCCTCACTCATCCATCCCCGCCCCCCCCCCCCCCGTTGTGAAGTGTGAGATAACAGCCGCGCACCGCGCACCGAAGTCAAGCGACCTTCACAGTCTGGGTCAAAGGGAACGCAATCAGGCAGCGGCCGGGCGAGGCGTCTCGCAGTCTCGAAATGTGTGGAGGCGAGCCAAGAGACGTGTCCTAGAAGCAACAAGCCCAGAGTCAAGGGCGATCCGGCGGGCCGGTACCCACGTGGCTTGCTCAGGAGACGAGGGAGTCGGGCGCAACGCTCAATGTTACCGTGTCAGGGGGTCACCGTGCACCCCCAAATGCCCCGTGCCTTGTCGATTAACGGCATAAGTCCTCGATGTTGGCTAGTCGCCCTCGAAGGCCGCCACGTTATGACACGCACTTTCGGGCAGGGCGGTCAGATTGAGTATTTCTGCTATCTGTAGAGGTACCCAGGTAGACGAACTCAGGTAGACGTACTCTGATGACGCAAGCGCGGGAAGCAGTTAATGGCGCTGTAGAGCAAACGCGTGATTTAGTCGATGACGTCATCAATTGGTTCGGGCGCGTGCGGGCGGGTTTTGATGGCGAGTTCCAGCTGAGCGGTATCCCCAGACGGAGTAGAGTAGTACACCGAAATCTATAGTCTCGCGTCCATTGGGCAGCAGCATTCGAGCGGGCTCGAGATTGGTGTACGGAATACGAACCCGGCCGACGAGTGAAATGTATTACCTAGGGCGCACCGCGTACGAGGGAAACCGAAAGTTGAGCTCGGCCCGTTGAACCAGTGCGGCTTCGCCGAGTCGAGAGGGCGAGCACGCCGAGTCGAGAGGGCGAGCATGCTTGGCAGCGATAAACTGCACGACCTGAAGTAGCGTCTCGTTTGTTTAGCTGTCGGGTCAAAGGATCGAATACATATCACGCCCTGAAGTAGCGTCTCGTTTGTTTAGCTTTCGGGCCGTGTTTTGTCCGGAGTTTTAGTCATAGTTAGTCATAGAATACATATGGTATACGATCATCTATCATAAGCATAAGCCCGAGTGTCGTGAAAGGCTATGCAGGTCCCGCGCGACGTCCTTAGAAACTCATCCGTGCTGCGGCGAGTCCTCGAATGGTGCCAAGCGAGCCTCCATTGAGGCGATTCCGGGCAGCAGAGTTCGCCGGCCTCGTTAAGTAGCCACATGTAGGTGGGATTTCGACGAGCCGCGATCAGAATCGCCGGCCTCGCAGAGTGGTGCCCGCGAAAGGCGCAGTGCGCGATTTGCGCGTAGGAGGTGATTCCACCGAGCAGCGATTGGTCGGGTTGTGCCCGCGATGGGGCAGCGCGTGATTCGCGCGTAGGAGGTGATTCCGACGTGCAGCGATTGGAATCGCCGGCCTCGCAGAGTGGTGCCCGCGTTGGGCGCAGCGTGGCTTCGCGTAGGAGGAGGTGATTCCGAGCAGCGATCGGAGTCGTAGGCCTCACAGAGTAGTGCACGCGACGGGTGCAGCGTGCGGCGTCGCGTGGGAGGAGGTGATTCCGAGCAGCGATCGGAGTCGTAGGCCTCACGGAGTAGTGCACGCGACGGGTGCAGCGTGCGGCGTCGCGTTGGGAGGAGGTGATTCTGAGCAGCGATCGGAATCGTAGGTCTCACAGAGTAGTGCACGCGACGGGTGCAGCGCACGCGATTCGCCCGGGGAGGTGCTTCCGAGCAGCGATCGGTCGGGCACAGAGTAGTGCACGCGACGGGTGCGGCGTCGCGTAGGAGGAGGTGATTCCGAGCAGCGATCGGAATCGTAGGCCTCACAGAGTAGTGCACGCGACGGGTGCCGCGCGCGCGATTCGCGCGTGGAGGTGCTTCCGAGCGCGGCATGACAGTCAAGGGAGTCGTGAACACTCGCATGGTCATCTCATCTCGGGCCGAGGCACGCAAATCAGTTGGTTGGGCCGTCGGCTCCAAGCGGGTCCGTCGTTCCGACGGGGTTTCGGCCGCAGGACGTTGCCCAGTAGCATCGTTCTCCAGGCGTCTTGCCGGAGTCCGTCATGCCTGCTCCAGCGTTCGGGCCTCAGGAGAGCAGTTCGCGTTTTGACGACGCGGTCCCGCAAAAGGCTTGCGAGGTCCCCATCGCATCCGGTCCTTTCGAGGCAGACCGGCCTCGAGAGTAGTCGGAGCTCCGTAGCTGGAGCTAGCTCGACGGGTCCTCCGCCGGTCATTCTTCTCCGAGGTGGGCCTCGCAGGAGCGCGGAGAATGTCGGGAACGCTCGTCTGTGATCTGCGTTCATCCGGCCATCGCAAGACTCGTGTCCCGCCATTTCCGAAGATCATAATTGAAATTAAGTGTTGTGAAAATCAACCAAATCCACAACTCGTCCCATAGATAGGTTTAATTTCAATTAGATCGTAACATCATCCTGTAAAATACACCATGCAACATATATGTCAGGATCAAGGCATCATATGAGAAAGATTGGATATATCAGTCAATGCAAGCAAGCCTAGAATATAAGTGGGTACGTACCATTCAATTCTACATGTCATTGTATAAAGTCGCAGGAGTGGCCTCGAGTCGCGGACGTCCGGAGGTCTTATAGACACCGCCCAGTGGTTTAAGTGAGCGTCACACCTGGGTTCAACTTACATTTTCACCACAGTGTTAAGGTTAAACACACCATTAAACATACACCATTTGAGTGTTGGTGTTAAGGTTAAACACACCATTAAACATATACCATTTGAGTGTTGGTGTTAAGGTTAAACACACCATTAAACATCCACCATTTGAGTGTTGGTGTTAAGGTTAAACACACCATTAAACATACACCATTTGAGTGTTGGTGTTAAGGTTAAACACACCATTAAACATACACCATTTGAGTGTTGGTGTTATCAAGGTTAAACACACCATTTAATACACACCACCTGTGTGGTGGTGTTATCAAGGTTAAACACACCATTGAATACACACCACTTGTGTGTTGGTGTTATCAAGGTTAAACACACCATTTAATACACACCACTTGTGTGTTGGTGTTATCAAGGTTAAACACACCATTTAATACACACCACTTGTGTGTTGGTGTTATCAAGGTTAAAACACCATTGAATACACACCACTTGTGTGTTGGTGTTATCAAGGTTAAAGAGCACACTCCACGTGGATGTTGGTTTCATCATTAAGGCCACAGGTGTCCATTCTAGCAGGTTATTGGGACATGCCAGCAGGTTGTAAATGAACACCAGGATGAAGATTTTATGGTTTGTAGAAATAAAGGAAGTGTTAGTGACACACACACACACACACACACACACACACACACACACACACACACACACACACACACACACACACACACACACACACACACACACACCTGCCGATGAGGTTCTGTGGTGATGGCCAAACTGAACAAAATATGAGCCTCGAGTGTACATTTGGTTTTTTAAAAGATAAATATTACCTCTACCTCTATTTTCAGGTAAGTCGGTGCTCAGATACGATAGTTTATGTAGCCAAAAGTAAATACAAATAAATCAGAGCAATAACCTTTTTTCCACATGCTTGGCAAGGTGCTTTTGTGGTGTTGAGGTGTTTTTCCAGTGCTGTGGCACGTTGTAGACATTGCGGGTCAAAAGCAGAACGACAAAGGGCACAGACAGGTGCTGCCAAGGCCAGGTAGGGGTTTAAGCATTCCTCACAAAACCTGTGGGAGAGGAAAGGAAAGTGGTGCTCATCCGAGACATGGAGAAACACACACAATCATAAACACACACACACGTTTAATACCTTCCAGGTACGGTAGAAAGCTGAAAGTTTGCAAAATGATGCAACTTGAAGCCAAGAGGTCAGCGCAGGAACAAAAAACACAAAACAGTCGGAACATTTTCGTAAATGATAATATTTGTGACTAAGTCAGCTAGTGCAGACTCTATCTACACACTGCAGGTCATGTGACCCGGGACAATGCAGCTTACACTGGAACTGGTTGCTAGGCAACGGTAATATGTACCTCTTCCAGCTGTCACAACTACAATATATATAATTTAATGTTTTATTTATTATTTCATTTATTTAAATATTTGTTTATTTAAATAAATATTATTTTATTTAATTAAGTGTTTTTAATTCAATATTTTATTATTATATAATTATTCAATTTACTTAATTATTTATATTTGCCTTTGAACTCTCATTTTACAACAACTTCTATATCTATCTATATGTCTCTCATCTATTATGTGCTAAAGTATTGATATACAGGTATTTTAAATATTGCTGTTAGGAAGGACATAAAGAAGGGGAGGGATGGGTTGGAGGAACAGAAGAGGGAGGGAGGAAGTGGGTGGGGTGCAGAAAGGGATGAGTGCCTCAAGGGTGGGGGGAGAAGAATCAAGTGTGGAGGGAGAAGAGTGGGCAGAGGGGAGGAACGACTGGAGAAGGAGCTGGGTGTGTGCAAGAGCGCACACAGGATTATGATAACAGGCTGGGGTAGAGGGTCCAGCAAGTCAGCCAGGGCAGCGCTGCTGATTGATGACCTGAGCGTCCCAAATTAATCAAGATAGTACTGTAATGAAATTGTATTAAAGTTGAACCCAGGTGTTATGCTCTCTCCAACCACTGAGAGGCGTCTATAAGAACTCGGTCCAGTCATCGCTCCGGATCACTCCTGTGGCATTTAATCTGTGACAGCGTAGACTCGAATGGTGCATATATTTAGATGATCCAGGCTTGCTTGTACTGATTGATAATTGCTGGACTTCTCCTTGATTATATAATCCTGATATATTGCATGATCGTATTTTTACAGGATGTTGCCAGAGATCGAATTTTCATTAAACCTATTATTGGGACAATGTTGTGGATTTGACTTTCACTACAATTAATGAAAATTCGTCTCTTCGTCTTGAACGAGAACGAGACACGAACGAGAGCGACATGACGACACATAAGATGATCCAAGTGCCGATCTTCGGAGCAGACCCTCAGGAGGCGGACGCGGCCGCCGAACTGACACATTGGCTGAAAATCCTGGATAACCAATTCAAGGCTCAGGAAGCCGTCACCAATGAAACAAAACTCGAAGTGCTGCAAACAAAGGTACACCATACCGTGTACATGGCAATCGAACAATGTGAGACGTTCGATGCAGCTGTGGCTGAGCTGAAGCGTATTTACATAAAAAACGAAGCGTGGTCTATGCCCGACATTTGCTCGCAACACGACGACAACAGCCCACGGAGACTGTAGATCAATTTGCTCAAGAGCTCCGACGCCTGCTGAAGGAGAGTACCCCTGAGGTACGTACTCATGAACAAGTCTGTGATGACCTTGTTCGCGATTCTTTCGTCGCAGGACTTAGGTCCCCAGTCGTCAGACAGAGACTGCTTGAAGAAGCCGATTTGACACTAGCCGAAGCACTCCGGCTATCTCACGTGTATACCGAAGCACGGGAACAATCTGACGCGTATGAACGTCCATACGTCACTGCGGGGACATCTCGACAGACTCGACCGGAGAGAGCTACCGCCGAGGTCGTGGATGCAGCCTCGGCACCTCCGCCGGAATCGGAGACCCCGTCCACTCCCGAGGATCCCGATCCGGGCTTGACGGCGGCCGCTGCAGCTGGACCCAAGTCCGGAAGTAATGCTACGTGCTATTTCTGCGGGAATCGAAATCATCCCAGGTCAGTTTGCCCTGCTAAAAATGCGACGTGTCATTTGTGCTCAAAGCCGGGTCATTTTGCAAAAGTTTGCCGAGCGTCGCGGAGCAAACGAACCCGCTCGACGATGAATGTGCTCATCTCCAAGCCAGCGGTCCGAGCGGCGCGCCTCGACCGACTTTGATGGGGTTCGCCCCTCTCCGTGGGCCCCGAGCTGAGAGCTCGACCTTGGTGAGACTCGCCGTGCCGACTATACAAGTGGCGCAAACACGACAGTACACGGAGTGACCGTCCTTGGCCGGCATTCTTCCGACACCCTGCCAACTTCCGGGATCGGCCACCCGACCGGCTAATGTTGGCTTTGAAACTCCGCGCGTGGCACGAGCGCCCTCCGGAGGATGCACGTATGATCTACAAGCTACTGCAACGGCACAAAAGCTGGGAACTTCACGCGTGGCACGTGCACCCTCTGGAGGCGGCACGACTGGCCTACAAACGACTTCAATGGCACGAAAGACTTTAGCTGGCGTTGGATCCACACGCGAGGCACGAGCGCCTCGCCTTGACGACTCGATAACTACAGGTCCACCTGGCCTGGCTCGTGTTATCATCCCACTCATGATCGAGGGAATTTTTGCTAATGCTTTGATCGATACGGGATCCACGGATAGTTATGTTGATTTTCGACTTGTGCAGAATCATGGATGGCCGATTCTTGAGACAAGACGTCGAATCTTTATGGTCTCTCAGGGGCTATGGCTTAGCACAAAAGGGGAATGTCGACTGAAGCTTGTGATTAAGGGCCGAATGTTTCCGGATGTGCATCTAATGGTCTTACCAGCATCATGTGCAGAAGTTTTGCTCGGACATGATTTTCTCAAGCGACATGGGCGTTTGGAAATGGAATTTGGTGGTACTGATACGCTTGCTGTGTGTGCTCTTGCAGGGATGGAAATTGAGCCGCTGTCGCTGTTCCCCAATATGACCACGGACTGTACACCTGTAGCGGTTAAATCGTGACGCTACTCACGGGCAGACGCGCAATTCATTGCGGAAGAAACGGCCCTGCTACTAAAGGAAGGTATCATACAACCTAGTCGGTCGCCATGGCGGGCCCAAGTTCTGGTGGTACGAAGCGAAGTGCATCGCAAACGCATGGTAATCGAGTATTCGCAGACGATTAATCGGTTTACACAGCTGGATGCCTACCCCCTCCGGGGAATGGACTCCCTGGTCCGACAGGTGGCACAGTATTCGGTCTATAGCACTCTCGATCTGCGTAGTGCGTATCATCAAATCCCCATCTCCAAGGCCGATCGCATATATACAGCGTTTGAATCGGGTCAGAGGTTATACCAGTTCACCCGGCTACCCTTCGGGGTCACGAATGGGGTCCCTTGTTTTTTCAGAGGGCTATGGACGACCTCATCGCTAAGGAGAACTTGACCGATGTCTTTGTATATCTGGATAATCTCACGGTTTGCGGGTATGACCAGGAACATCATGATGTTAATCTGAAGCGCTTCCTCGAGGTCGCGCAGAGGTATCGCTTAACTATGAATGAGGCTAAATGTCGTTACTCTGCTCGCACAATAGATCTTCTGGGGTACACCGTGACCCACGGCTCTGTTGCTCCGGATAAGGAGCGTCTGTGACCCTTGCTCGCCATGGCCCCGCCCTGCGATCGTGCTTCGTGAAGCATGCTCTCGGGCTATTCGCTCATTATTCTAAGTGGGTACAAAATTTCTCCGCGAAACTCCGCCCACTTGTGGACTGCGAAACGTTCCCCATGAGCCTTGCCGCCAAGGCCGCTTTCCATGGCCTTAAGTCCGACATCGCTGGCGCCGCTGTGGCGACGATTGACGAAAGTAAATCTTTTGTTTTGGAAAGTGATGCGTCGGATCATGCGATAGCTGCAACTCTCTCCCAAGGGGGGTGCCCTGTGGCCTTCTTTTCGCGAACTCTCTCCTCCACTGAGCGGAGACATTCGTCTGTCAAAAAGGAGGCATATGCCATCGTCGAGTCGATTCGGCGTTGGCATTCCTATTTGCTCGGACGATGCTTCCAAATTATCATGGACCAACAAAGCGTTGCGTTTATGTACGACACCCAGCATGCTCAACGCATTAAGAATGAGAAAATTACTCGTTGGCGGATCAAACTCGCCGATTTCTGCTACACAATCAAATATCGCCCTGGGAGGGATAACCTGGTTGCCGACGCCTTATCGCGGCCGGCGACGTGTGCGAGTCTCATATCTTTTGAGGATCTGCACGCTTTGCACGACACCTTGTGCCATCCTGGGGTGACGCGTTTCGCTCATTTTGTGCGTAGTCGTAACTTGCCCTACTCGGTTGAAGATATTCGTCAGATCTGTCGCACTTGTTCTGTATGTGCTGAACTCAAACCGCGTTTTTACAACCCTCCTATGGGAACGCTGGTCCGAGCAACTAGGCAATGGGAGGATTTCAAAGGGCCACTGCCGGCGTCACCGGCATCGAGTAACTCTCGTTGCCTGCTCACAATCGTTGATGAGTTCTCAAGATTCCCTTTTGCTTTCCCGTGCGTAGATATGACAGCCGCCACGGTTATCCGGTGCCTGCAGAACTTGTTTTCTATGTATGGGAATCTGGCCTGCGTGCATACCGATCGAGGTGCGGTGTTCCTGTCCCAGGAGGTGAGGAACTTCTTACTCCAACATAATGTCGCTTCTAGCTATACCACTCCATAATGACCGCAGGTGAATGGACAGGTCGAACGCTTCAATGGTATTATATGGAGAGCCGTTATGCTGAGCCTTAAGTCCCTCGGCCGAGGCCTAGACAAGTGGGCTTGGTCGCTACTTGTGGCACTGAACTCGATCAGGACTTTACTGTGTACGGCTACCAATCAAACTCCCCACGAACGAATGTTTCATCGCCCAAGGAGTTCGGGTAGTACCCGATCTTTACCGAGTTGACTTGCAGAGCCGGGACCGGCTTACTTCAAACATGCGGTTCACATGAGTAAGTATGATCCACTAGTGGATAAGGTGCAAATACTCCAAGCTAATCCCGAGCATGCTCGTGTGCTGATGTCTGATGGACGCGAGTCAACTGTCTCCGTACGCCACCTGGCCCCTTGCGGGGACATCGACGAACCAATTTACGAGTCTATGGACTCTCCCGTTGCTCCGCCTGTGGAGTATCTGCTGGCCATCTCACCGCTAAATGCACCCCAACCTGTAGGTTCTGTGGTGCCACCTTCGTCACCTGACCTAGGCGGCTATTCTGATGCAGGGGACTCCGGTCTTGGGGATGTAGCACCCGGTAGTTTCCGGACCCGTGTCGGAAGGGAAATTCGTCGCCCCGATTGCTACGGATGGACCGACTGACATGGACGGACAATCGCTGCCCCTACTATTATGCTACTGCATGCTTGATTCCTGCCTTAGCGGAAGTGTAGTTTTACCGGCGGGGAGAATGTAATGAAATTGTATTTAAGTTGAACCCAGGTGTTATGCTCTCTCCAACCACTGAGAGGCGTCTATAAGAACTCGGTCCAGTCATCGCTCCGGATCACTCCTGTGGCATTTAATCTGTGACAGCGTAGACTCGAATGGTGCGTATATTTAGATTATCCAGGCTTGCTTGTACTGATTGATAATTGCTGGACTTCTCCTTGATTTTATAATCTATATATATAAAACACAGTTTGTGTGTGTGTGTGTGTGTGTGTGTGTGTGTGTGTGTAATGTTACCGATAGACTCCTAAACGGAGAGGCTCACGTGCTTGATATTTGGCATAGACATGGCCATTGAGCCTGGGAAGAACATGGCCTACCTAAAAAAAATTATTTCATAATATTTTTTTACCATATTTTTACCTCAGCGCATTTCAGCGAGGAATATTATACACGGCATCTGAGCCGGTGGCAGAGCAGAGCGCTGATTCGCTCAGAGCGATCATGTGATGTTCCATCCCCGCCGCTGTTACCGATAGACTCCTAAACGGAGAGGCTCACGTTCTTGATATTTGGCATAGACATGGCCATTGAGCCTGGGAAGAACATAGCCTACCTAAAAAAAACAAATTCATTATAAATCTTTACCATATTTTTACCTCAGCGCATTTCAGCGAGGAATATTATACACGGAATCTGAGGCAGTGGCAGAGCAGCGCGCTGATTCGCTCAGAGCGATCATGTGATGTTCCATCCCCGCCGCCAGACCATCTATATATATAAAACACAGTTTGTGTGTGTGTAATGTTACCGATAGACTCCTAAACGGAGAGGCTCACGTACTTGATATTTGGCACAGACATGGCCATTGAGCCTGGGAAGGACATGGCCTACCTAAAAATATTTGACGAGATCCATATTTTGTATTCATATTTACCTCAGCGCATTTCAGCGAAGAATATTATACACGGAATCTGAGCTGGTGGCA
>NW_027617140.1:0-143742 GCF_964187855.1 Myxine glutinosa
CACTTTTCGCACTTGTGTTAGTGTTGAAAAACCACTTTTCGCACTTGTGTTAGTGTTGAAAAACCACTTTTCGCACTTGTGTTGGTGCAGGAAACCACTTTTGCACTTGTATTAGTGTTGAAAAAACACTTTTTGCACTTGTGATAGTGTTGAAAAACCACTTTTCGCACTTGTGTTAGTGTTGAAAAACCACTTTTCGCACTTGTGTTGGTGCAGGAAACCACTTTTCGCACTTGTGTTAGTGTTGAAAAACCACTTTTCGCACTTGTGTTAGTGTTGAAAAACCACTTTTCGCACTTGTGTTGGTGCAGGAAACCACTTTTGCATTTCTATTAGTGTGGAAAAAACACTTTTCGCACTTGTGTTAGTGTTGAAAAACCACTTTTCGCACTTGTGTTAGTGTTGAAAAACCACTTTTCGCACTTGTGTTAGTGTTGAAAAACCACTTTTCGCACATGTGTTGGTGCAGGAAACCACTTTTGCACTTGTATTAGTGTGGAAAAACCACTTTTCGCACTTGTGTTAGTGTTGAAAAGCCACTTTTCGCACTTGTGTTAGTGTTGAAAAACCACTTTTCGCACTTGTGTTGGTGCAGGAAACCACTTTTGCACTTGTATTAGTGTGGAAAAAACACTTTTTGCACTTGTGATAGTGTTGAAAAACCACTTTTCACACTTGTGTTAGTGTTGAAAAACCACTTTTCGCACTTGTGTTGGTGCAGGAAACCACTTTTGCACTTGTATTAGTGTGGAAAAAACCACTTTTTGCACTTGTGTTAGTGTTGAAAAATCACTTTTCGCACTTGTGTTAGTGTTGAAAAACAACTTTTCGCACTTGTGTTAGTGTTGAAAAACCACTTTTCGCACTTGTGTTGGTGCAGGAAACCACTTTTGCACTTGTATTAGTGTGGAAAAAACACTTTTTGCACTTGTGATAGTGTTGAAAAACCACTTTTCGCACTTGTGTTAGTGTTGAAAAACCACTTTTCGCACTTGTGTTGGTGCAGGAAACCACTTATCGCACTTGTGTTAGTGTTGAAAAACCACTTTTCACACTTGTGTTTGTGTTGAAAAACCACTTTTTGCACTTGTGTTAGTGTTGAAAAACCACTTTTCGCACTTTTGTTGGTGCAGGAAACCACTTATCGCACTTGTGTTAGTGTTGAAAAACCACTTTTCGCACTTGTGTTAGTGTTGAAAAACCACTTTTCGCACTTGTGTTAGTGTTGAAAAACCACTTTTCGCACTTGTGTTAGTTTTGAAAAACCACTTTTCGCACTTGTGTTGGAGCAGGAAACCACTTTTGCACTTGTATTAGTGTGGAAAAAGCACTTTTTGCACTTGTGATAGTGTTGAAAAACCACTTTTCGCACTTGTGTTAGTGTTGAAAAACCACTTTTTGCACTTGTGTTAGTGTTGAAAAACCACTTTTTGCACTTGTGTTAGTGTTGAAAAACCACTTTTCGCACTTGTGTTGGTGCAGGAAACCACTTTTGCACTTGTATTAGTGTGGAAAAACCAATTTTTGCACTTGTGTTAGTGTTGAAAAACAACATTTCGCACTTGTGTTAGTGTTGAAAAACCACTTTTTGCACTTGTGTTGGTGCAGGAAACCACTTTTGCACTTGTATTAGTGTGGAAAACCACTTTTTGCACTTGTGATGGTGTTGAAAAACCACTTTTCACTCTTGTGTTAGTGTTGAAAAACCACTTTTCGCACTTGTGTTGGTGCAGGAAACCACTTTTGCACTTGTATTAGTGTGGAAAACCACTTTTTGCACTTGTGATGGTGTTGAAAAACCACTTTTCACACTTGTGTTAGTGTTGAAAAACCACTTTTCGCACTTGTGTTAGTGTTGAAAGACCACTTTTCGCACTTGTGTTGGTGCAGGAAACCACTTTTGCACTTATATTAGTGTGGAAAAACCACTTTTCGCACTTGTGTTAGTGTTGAAAAGCCACTTTTCGCACTTGTGTTAGTGTTGAAAAACCACTTTTCGCACTTGTGTTGGTGCAGGAAACCACTTTTGCACTTGCATTAGTGTGGAAAAAACACTTTTTGTACTTGTGATAGTGTTGAAAAACCACATTTCGCACTTGTGTTAGTGTTGAAAAACCACTTTTCGCACTTGTGTTGGTGCAGGAAACCACTTTTGCACTTGTATTAGTGTGGAAAAACCACTTTTTGCACTTGTGTTAGTGTTGAAAAACCACTTTTCGCACTTGTGTTAGTGTTGAAAAACCACTTTTCGCACTTGTGTTAGTGTTGAAAAACCACTTTTCGCACTTGTGTTGGTGCAGGTGTTACATATTTATGTGAATGTATGTGAATTACCATGCAGGTCTTTGCTTCCGGGTGTAGTATATTAAGTTGTTGTGTAGTTGTTGTGGTTGGAGGGTCAGGAGCCCTTCTGAAAGAGTGGCAGGAAACGGAAGTGGCCGGAAGCGGAAGTGACGGGAAACGGAGGAGAAAGACACGAGGGAAAGGAAGGTTTCTTTTTCCTCGCCCCGCTCCGCCAAAAGGTGGAAGCGACCTTGCGCTGCGTGGAAAACGCGCCGTTTCGAAACGTCTGGCGAGAGGAGTTACCTGGGCGGTAAATACCTTTTGACACGTCCAGTCACCGTGAGTTCGTGCACGAAACCAAGCGTCCGGGACAGTTTGCCCCGTCTACAAAGACGCGTACGGGTCCGCACGTTGGGCCTCGCTCGCGTCGGAAGCCGCGCTGGGTTTTGCCCCGTCTACAAAGACGCGTACGGGTCCGCACGTTGGGCCTCGCTCGCGTCGGAAGCCGCGCTGGGTTTTTGCCCATCTACAAGGACGCGTAAGGGTCGCACTTGGGGCCTCGCGCACGTTGGACGCCGCGCTGGGTTTGCCCCGTGGCTTGGCAAGGAGGTGCGCTGCAGCCGCGGCCCCAGTACGAGACTGCACGTTGGGAGCACGTCCGCCCGGGGTTCGTCCAACCGCCCGTGTGCGGAGAGGAGAGACATTGACCACGGAGGGAGTCAGGAGTGGGGCTCACGTGAGGAATGTATAAGATTAAGATGGCCATCTTAGAGTTTGTGTAGATGAGTTCACATGGTTGTAATATTGATTGTGCCTGGTTGTGTATTGTTGATTGCTCGGGGAAAATCTCCGTGGTTGTGTCTTTGAAAGTGTTTGGTATCATTCCCATTGGAAATATATACTTGCACATCAGTTGTCTCCTGGGTGAAATTCCTATGGATTGCGTGGCGAATGCGCCTATATAATACTATTTGCTGGCGAAGGTCCTCTCACGGTCCGGGGGTCACCGAGACCTGGTATGCACTGAGGGGACCACGTAACAGAATTGGGGGCTCGTCCAAATTACGATTTGCGGTTTCGCAATTGGGTCTACGTCCGGGATCTAAAAGTGTATAAAATAATAAAATAATAATATTTTTGGTAATTAAAATTTATTAATTAATTATTAATTGGTAATATTTTTTTTTTGAGAAATTGGGGAAAGTCTTGGGGTGAAGGTTAACAGGTGTTAACGATAGGCACCATGGCGTTTGTGGCACAGAACTTTGGGGTAACCCCGAGTGAGGCACAGTTCCGAGCGTTGCTAAAGTCGGATCTCTTGAAATTGGCCAAACATTTTAACTTGGAGGTCCGAACTAATTTGAGGAAGGCAGAGTTGCAGGACACGGTGATACAATCTATGGTGGGATTAGGAACATGGGACGAGTTAGCCTGGGAGTGGCTACCCGAAGAACCAGAAGACGTGGAGCTCCGGAAACTGGAGTTGCAATTACGGAGCCAGGAACGGATCAAAGAAGAAGAAAGGAAAGCAGAAGAGAGAAGAGAAGAGAAGCAAGCAGAGGAAAGGAGAGTGGAACGAGAACTCCAGGAAAGGTTAAAAGAAGAAGAAAGGAAAGCAGAGGAGAGGAGAGAAGAGAAACAAGCAGAAGAAAGGATGAAAACAAGGGAACTCGAAGCAGAGGAGAGAAAAGCGGAAAGGGAATTAAAGGAACGTGACATGGAGCTTCAGCAAGAAATCAAATGCAAGGAGCTGGAGTTAATGAGAGAACGGGGAGAGGCACCACCCTTGCTGACGGGGTCGACACCTAACCAGAAAACCTGGGATGTGGGCAGACATGTGAGGCTGGTTCCACCGTTCAGTGAAAAGGAAGTCGCGAAATTCTTCCCACACTTTGAGAAAGTGGCTCGACAATTAAACTGGCCGGAGGAGGCCTGGACCATACTCGTACAAAGTGTGCTGGTGGGGAAAGCTCAGGAAATTTATTCGGCATTACCAATGGACCAATGTGCAGATTATGAGGTACTGAAGAAGCACATCCTCAAGGCCTATGAGTTGGTTCCGGAAGCTTACAGGCAAAAATTCAGGAATGCCAGGAAGAGGGAGAGTGAGACCCATGTGGAGTTTGCCAGAGTGAAAGAAAACATGTTTGATCGGTGGTGTGAGTCAAAAGGAGTCGGGAAAGACTTCGAGACATTGCGGGACTTGATCCTGGTGGAGGAATTCCAGCAGTGTGTCCACGAGGACATCAAAGTGTACCTGCAGGAAAAGAAGGTACCAAAGTTGTGGGACGCAGCCACCATGGCAGATGATTATGCCTTAACCCACCGAATAGGGGTCCACGAACCTAACTCCTCGCCTAGATCTCCGCAGGGGAGGTGGGGAACAGCAGGTGCGGAGAACGACCATACATGGCGGCGGCCTCGAGATGATTATGGGGACAACTATGATACCCCACCGGTTCGAAATCAGAGGGATGCGGGCCCAAGACAAACTTATAGTTCGGGGGGCCCGAGGCAGACCCCGAGTTTTTCCTCCGGGCCTACTTGCGCGTTTTGCAAAAAACCTGGACACTTGATGTCCAGTTGTTACCTCATGAAAAGGGACAACCCAGAGCGGAGTCCGACTATTACAACTCCGAATGCGATGGCTAGCGTAAGAAATCGCCATCAAGAGGGTTACCAACCATTTATTTCCGAGGGGTTTGTGTCACTGGATGGAGCCTCGACTAACCGGAGACCGGTTAGGATATTGAGAGACACAGGGGCCCATCAATCTTTAATGCTTGAAGGCATTTTGCCATGGTCCGAGGAGACGGCAACGGGGGATAGTGTTCGTTTACAGGGGATCGGGGGCGGTGTTAGTGCTCCCCTTCAGGTCATCCAGTTGGAGTCCGATTTGGTGTCAGGACCGGTCACCGTCGGTTTACAAGCCACGTTTCCTGTAGAGGGTGTATCTGTGGTTCTCGGGAATGATTTGGCCGGGGGTCAAGTTTATGGTAACCTGAGGGTTGATAAAGAGCCCAGCAGGGAAAATAACACCACACCAGCTCGGGATGGTGACAAAAGTGCCAAGTTATTTGTAGGGGGACTGAACTTCAAAACAGAGGAAGAAGTTCTGACCTCTGTCTTCAACAGATATGGGCCGCTGGTGGAAGTGCGGTTGGTAAGAGACTGGGAAACGCAACAGTCAAGAGGGTTCGGCTTTGTCACGTTTGCCAGCACAAAAGACGCCAGAGAGGCAGAGAAGAATTGGAATGGCAAGGATTTGGAGGGTCGGACCATAACAGTAGGGAAGGCATTTCGTAGGCGTCGAGAGGTCTACAGGAGAGGACAACTGGGCGGTAGTTTTGGTGGTGGCCGCAGTCAATATTATTATGGAGGCTCCCTGAGTTACGGCCGCTCCCGAAGGAAGAATTGGCAAAGTAGTGGCCGAGAAGAAGACTGGTATTCAGGGGACTACAGGGACCAGTGGTCCCACCCTAATTATTAGGGACGTTCTGAGAAGTTGAAGCACTGAAGGCGGCGGAGCCGCCGAGCCAAGATTCCTACACGAATTAACCGTGAACGCCGTTCCTAAAGGCGTCCATGTAGTGAACTTTCCTGCACGGACTAACCGTGAACTCCACGTTCCTCAAGGCGCCCATGTAGAGAACTTTCCTGCACGGACTAACCGTGAACTCCACGTTCCTCAAGGCGCCCATGTAGAGAACTTTCCTGCACGGACTAACCGTGAACTCCGCGTTCCTAAAGGCATCCATGTAGTGAATACTCGGCTTGGCCTCCCGGAAAAGTGCTATCGAGTGGCTTAACTGGCTTTATTTTTAAGTGATAACTGTGCCCGGGGGGAACTGATAATGTGGGGGGGTTGAGTTATCTGGTTTGTTTCTCCAAATTGGCCGGCAAAGAAAGTTTTCGCTGGGTTCAAACTTTCTTTCTTGAAGGGGGGGAGTGTTACATATTTATGTGAATGTATGTGAATTACCATGCAGGTCTTTGCTTCCGGGTGTAGTATATTAAGTTGTTGTGTAGTTGTTGTGGTTGGAGGGTCAGGAGCCCTTCTGAAAGAGTGGCAGGAAACGGAAGTGGCCGGAAGCGGAAGTGACGGGAAACGGAGGAGAAAGACACGAGGGAAAGGAAGGTTTCTTTTTCCTCGCCCCGCTCCGCCAAAAGGTGGAAGCGACCTTGCGCTGCGTGGAAAACGCGCCGTTTCGAAACGTCTGGCGAGAGGAGTTACCTGGGCGGTAAATACCTTTTGACACGTCCAGTCACCGTGAGTTCGTGCACGAAACCAAGCGTCCGGGACAGTTTGCCCCGTCTACAAAGACGCGTACGGGTCCGCACGTTGGGCCTCGCTCGCGTCGGAAGCCGCGCTGGGTTTTGCCCCGTCTACAAAGACGCGTACGGGTCCGCACGTTGGGCCTCGCTCGCGTCGGAAGCCGCGCTGGGTTTTTGCCCATCTACAAGGACGCGTAAGGGTCGCACTTGGGGCCTCGCGCACGTTGGACGCCGCGCTGGGTTTGCCCCGTGGCTTGGCAAGGAGGTGCGCTGCAGCCGCGGCCCCAGTACGAGACTGCACGTTGGGAGCACGTCCGCCCGGGGTTCGTCCAACCGCCCGTGTGCGGAGAGGAGAGACATTGACCACGGAGGGAGTCAGGAGTGGGGCTCACGTGAGGAATGTATAAGATTAAGATGGCCATCTTAGAGTTTGTGTAGATGAGTTCACATGGTTGTAATATTGATTGTGCCTGGTTGTGTATTGTTGATTGCTCGGGGAAAATCTCCGTGGTTGTGTCTTTGAAAGTGTTTGGTATCATTCCCATTGGAAATATATACTTGCACATCAGTTGTCTCCTGGGTGAAATTCCTATGGATTGCGTGGCGAATGCGCCTATATAATACTATTTGCTGGCGAAGGTCCTCTCACGTTCCGGGGGTCACCGAGACCTGGTATGCACTGAGGGGACCACGTAACACAGGAAACCACTTTTGCACTTGTATTAGTGTGGAAAAACCACTTTTTGCACTTGTGTTAGTGTTGAAAAACCATTTTTCGCACTTGTGTTAGTGTTGAAAAACCACTTTTCGCACTTGTGTTGGTGCAGGAAACCACTTTTGCACTTGTATTAGTGTGGAAAACCACTTTTTGCACTTGTGTTAGTGTTGAAAAACCACTTTTCGCACTTGTGTTGGTGCAGGAAACCACTTTTGCACTTGTATTAGTGTGGAAAAAACACTTTTTGCACTTGTGATAGTGTTGAAAAACCACTTTTCGCACTTGTGTTAGTGTTGAAAAACCACTTTTCGCACTTGTGTTGGTGCAGGAAACCACTTTTCGCACTTGTGTTAGTGTTGAAAAAACACTTTTCGGACTTGTGTTAGTGTTGAAAAACCACTTTTCGCACTTGTGTTAGTGTTGAAAAACCACTTTTCGCACTTGTGTTGGTGCAGGAAACCACTTTTGCACTTGTATTAGTGTGGAAAAAACACTTTTCGCACTTGTGTTAGTGTTGAAAAACCACTTTTCGCACTTGTGTTAGTGTTGAAAAACCACTTTTTGCACTTGTGTTAGTGTTGAAAAACCACTTTTCGCACTTGTGTTGGTGCAGGAAACCACTTTTGCACTTGTATTAGTGTGGAAAAAACACTTTTTGCACTTGTGATAGTGTTGAAAAACCACTTTTCACACTTGTGTTAGTGTTGAAAAACCACTTTTTGCACTTGTGTTAGTGTTGAAAAACCACTTTTCGCACTTGTGTTGGTGCAGGAAACCACTTTTGCACTTGTATTAGTGTGGAAAAAACACTTTTCGCACTTGTGTTAGTGTTGAAAAACCACTTTTCGCACTTGTGTTAGTGTTGAAAAACCACTTTTCGCACTTGTGTTAGTGTTGAAAAACCACTTTTCGCACTTGTGTTGGTGCAGGAAACCACTTTTGCATTTGTATTAGTGTGGAAAAACACTTTTTGCACTTGTGATAGTGTTGAAAATCCACTTTTCGCACTTGTGTTAGTGTTGAAAAACCACTTTTCGCACTTGTGTTGGTGCAGGAAACCACTTTTGCACTTGTATTAGTGTGGAAAAAACACTTTTCGCACTTGTGTTAGTGTTGAAAAACCACTTTTCGCACTTGTGTTAGTGTTGAAAAACCACTTTTCGCACTTGTGTTGGTGCAGGAAACCACTTTTGCATTTGTATTAGTGTGGAAAAACCACTTTTTGCACTTGTGTTAGTGTTGAAAAACCACTTTTCGCACTTGTGTTAGTGTTGAAAAACAACTTTTCGCACTTGTGTTGGTGCAGGAAACCAGTTTTACACTTGTATTAGTGTGGAAAAAACACTTTTTGCACTTGTAATAGTGTTGAAAAACAACTTTTCGCACTTGTGTTAGTGTTGAAAAACCACTTTTCGCACTTGTGTTAGTGTTGAAAAACCACTTTTCGCACTTGTGTTAGTGTTGAAAAACCACTTTTCGCACTTGTGTTGGTGCAGGAAACCACTTTTGCACTTGTATTAGTGTGGAAAAAACACTTTTTGCACTTGTGATAGTGTTGAAAAACCACTTTTCGCACTTGTGTTAGTGTTGAAAAACCACTTTTCGCACTTGTGTTGGTGCAGGAAACCACTTTTCACACTTGTGTTAGTGTTGAAAAAGCACTTTTCGGACTTGTGTTAGTGTTGAAAAACCACTTTTCGCACTTGTGTTAGTGTTGAAAAACCACTTTTCGCACTTGTGTTGGTGCAGGAAACCACTTTTGCACTTGTATTAGTGTGGAAAAAACACTTTTCGCACTTGTGTTAGTGTTGAAAAACCACTTTTCGCACTTGTGTTAGTGTTGAAAAACCACTTTTCGCACTTGTGTTAGTGTTGAAAAACCACTTTTCGCACTTGTGTTGGTGCAGGAAACCACTTTTGCACTTGTATTAGTGTGGAAAAACCACTTTTCGCACTTGTGTTAGTGTTGAAAAACCACTTTTCGCACTTGTGTTAGTGTTGAAAAACCACTTTTCGCACTTGTGTTGGTGCAGGAAACCACTTTTGCACTTGTATTAGTGTGGAAAAAACACTTTTTGCACTTGTGATAGTGTTGAAAAACCACTTTTCACACTTGTGTTAGTGTTGAAAAACCACTTTTTGCACTTGTGTTAGTGTTGAAAAACCACTTTTCACACTTGTGTTGGTGCAGGAAACCACTTTTGCACTTGTATTAGTGTGGAAAAAACACTTTTCGCACTTGTGTTAGTGTTGAAAAACCACTTTTCGCACTTGTGTTAGTGTTGAAAAACCACTTTTCGCACTTGTGATAGTGTTGAAAAACCACTTTTCGCACTTGTGTTGGTGCAGGAAACCACTTTTGCATTTGTATTAGTGTGGAAAAAACACTTTTTGCACTTGTGATAGTGTTGAAAATCCACTTTTCGCACTTGTGTTAGTGTTGAAAAACCACTTTTCGCACTTGTGTTGGTGCAGGAAACCACTTTTGCACTTGTATTAGTGTGGAAAAAACACTTTTCGCACTTGTGTTAGTGTTGAAAAACCACTTTTCGCACTTGTGTTAGTGTTGAAAAACCACTTTTCGCACTTGTGTTGGTGCAGGAAACCACTTTTGCATTTGTATTAGTGTGGAAAAACCACTTTTTGCACTTGTGTTAGTGTTGAAAAACCACTTTTCGCACTTGTGTTAGTGTTGAAAAACAACTTTTCGCACTTGTGTTGGTGCAGGAAACCAGTTTTACACTTGTATTAGTGTGGAAAAAACACTTTTTGCACTTGTAATAGTGTTGAAAAACAACTTTTCGCACTTGTGTTAGTGTTGAAAAACCACTTTTCGCACTTGTGTTAGTGTTGAAAAACCACTTTTCGCACTTGTGTTAGTGTTGAAAAACCACTTTTCGCACTTGTGTTAGTGTTGAAAAACCACTTTTTGCACTTGTGTTGGAGCAGGAAACCACTTTTGCACTTGTATTAGTGTGGAAAAAACACTTTTTGCACTTGTGATAGTGTTGAAAAACCACTTTTCGCACTTGTGTTAGTGTTGAAAAACCACTTTTCGCACTTGTGTTGGTGCAGGAAACCACTTTTGCACTTGTATTAGTGTGGAAAAAACACTTTCTGCACTTGTGATAGTGTTGAAAAACCACTTTTCGCACTTGTGTTAGTGTTGAAAAACCACTTTTCGCACTTGTGTTAGTGTTGAAAAACCACTTTTCGCACTTGTGTTGGTGCAGGAAACCACTTTTGCACTTGTATTAGTGTGGAAAAAATACTTTTCGCACTTGTGTTAGTGTAGAAAAACCACTTTTCGCACTTGTGTTAGTGTTGAAAAACCACTTTTTGCACTTGTGTTAGTGTTGAAAAACCACTTTTCGCACTTGTGTTGGTGCAGGAAGCCACTTTTGCACTTGTATTAGTGTGGAAAAAACACTTTTTGCACTTGTCATAGTGATGAAAAACCACATTTCGCACTTGTGTTAGTGTTGAAAAACCACTTTTCGCACTTGTGTTGGTGCAGGAAACCACTATTGCACTTGTATTAGTGTGGAAAAAACACTTTTCGCACTTGTGTTAGTGTTGAAAAACCACTTTTCGCACTTGTGTTAGTGTTGAAAAACCACTTTTCGCACTTGTGTTAGTGTTGAAAAGCCACTTTTCGCACTTGTGTTGGTGCAGGAAACCACTTTTGCACTTGTATTAGTGTGGAAAAACCACTTTTCGCACTTGTGTTAGTGTTGAAAAGCCACTTTTCGCACTTGTGTTGGTGTTGAAAAACCACTTTTCGCACTTGTGTATGTGCAGGAAACCACTTTTGCACTTGTATTAGTGTGGAAAAAAGACTTTTTGCACTTGTGATAGTGTTGAAAAACCACTTTTCGCACTTTTGTTAGTGTTGAAAAACCACTTTTCGCACATGTGTTGGTGCAGGAAACCACTTTTGCACTTGTATTAGCGTGGAAAAATCACTTTTCGCACTTGTGTTAGTGTTGAAAAACCACTTTTCGCACTTGTGTTAGTGTTGAAAAACCACTTTTCGCACTTGTGTTAGTGTTGAAAAACCACTTTTCGCACTTGTGTTGGTGCAGGAAACCACTTTTGCACTTGTATTAGTGTGGAAAAAACACTTTTCGCACTTGTGTTAGTGTTGAAAAACCACATTTCACACTTGTGTTGGTGCAGGAAACCACTTTTGCACTTGTATTAGTGTGGAAAAACCACTTATCGCACTTGTGTTAGTGTTGAAAAACCACTTTTCGCACTTGTGTTGGTGCAGGAAACCACTTTTGCACTTGTATTAGTGTGGAAAAACCACTTTTTGCACTTGTGTTAGTGTTGAAAAACCACTTATCGCACTTGTGTTAGTGTTGAAAAACCACTTTTCGCACTTGTGTTGGTGCAGGAAACCACTTTTGCACTTGTATTAGTGTGGAAAAAACACTTTTTGCACTTGTGATAGTGTTGAAAAACCACTTTTCGCACTTGTGTTAGTGTTGAAAAACCACTTTTCGCACTTGTGTTGGTGCAGGAAACCACTTTTGCACTTGTATTAGTGTGGAAAAACCACTTTTCACACTTGTGTTAGTGTTGAAAAACCACTTTTCGCACTTGTGTTAGTGTTGAAAAACCACTTTTCGCACTTGTGTTAGTGTTGAAAAACCACTTTTCGCACTTGTGTTGGTGCAGGAAACCACTTTTGCACTTGTATTAGTGTGGAAAAAACACTTTTCGCACTTGTGTTAGTGTTGAAAAACCACTTTTCGCACTTGTGTTAGTGTTGAAAAACCACTTTTCGCACTTGTGTTAGTGTTGAAAAACCACTTTTTGCACTTGTGTTGGAGCAGGAAACCACTTTTGCACTTGTATTAGTGTGGAAAAACCACTTTTTGCACTTGTGATAGTGTTGAAAAACCACTTTTCGCACTTGTGTTAGTGTTGAAAAACCACTTTTCGCACTTGTGTTGGTGCAGGAAACCACTTTTGCACTTGTATTAGTGTGGAAAAAACACTTTCTGCACTTGTGATAGTGTTGAAAAACCACTTTTCGCACTTGTGTTAGTGTTGAAAAACCACTTTTCGCACTTGTGTTAGTGTTGAAAAACCACTTTTCGCACTTGTGTTGGTGCAGGAAACCACTTTTGCACTTGTATTAGTGTGGAAAAAATACTTTTCGCAGTTGTGTTAGTGTAGAAAAACCACTTTTCGCACTTGTGTTAGTGTTGAAAAACCACTTTTCGCACTTGTGTTAGTGTTGAAAAACCACTTTTCGCACTTGTGTTGGTGCAGGAAGCCACTTTTGCACTTGTATTAGTGTGGAAAAAACACTTTTTGCACTTGTCATAGTGATGAAAAACCACATTTCGCACTTGTGTTAGTGTTGAAAAACCACTTTTCGCACTTGTGTTGGTGCAGGAAACCACTATTGCACTTGTATTAGTGTGGAAAAAACACTTTTCGCACTTGTGTTAGTGTTGAAAAACCACTTTTCGCACTTGTGTTAGTGTTGAAAAACCACTTTTCGCACTTGTGTTAGTGTTGAAAAGCCACTTTTCGCACTTGTGTTGGTGCAGGAAACCACTTTTGCACTTGTATTAGTGTGGAAAAACCACTTTTCGCACTTGTGTTAGTGTTGAAAAGCCACTTTTCGCACTTGTGTTAGTGTTGAAAAACCACTTTTCGCACTTGTGTATGTGCAGGAAACCACTTTTGCACTTGTATTAGTGTGGAAAAAAGACTTTTTGCACTTGTGATAGTGTTGAAAAACCACTTTTCGCACTTTTGTTAGTGTTGAAAAACCACTTTTCGCACTTGTGTTGGTGCAGGAAACCACTTTTGCACTTGTATTAGTGTGGAAAAATCACTTTTCGCACTTGTGTTAGTGTTGAAAAACCACTTTTCGCACTTGTGTTAGTGTTGAAAAACCACTTTTCGCACTTGTGTTAGTGTTGAAAAACCACTTTTCGCACTTGTGTTGGTGCAGGAAACCACTTTTGCACTTGTATTAGTGTGGAAAAAACACTTTTCGCACTTGTGTTAGTGTTGAAAAACCCCATTTCGCACTTGTGTTGGTGCAGGAAACCACTTTTGCACTTGTATTAGTGTGGAAAAACCACTTATCGCACTTGTGTTAGTGTTGAAAAACCACTTTTCGCACTTGTGTTGGTGCAGGAAACCACTTTTGCACTTGTATTAGTGTGGAAAAACCACTTTTTGCACTTGTGTTAGTGTTGAAAAACCATTTTTCGCACTTGTGTTAGTGTTGAAAAACCACTTTTCGCACTTGTGTTGGTGCAGGAAACCACTTTTGCACTTGTATTAGTGTGGAAAAAACACTTTTTGCACTTGTGATAGTGTTGAAAAACCACTTTTCGCACTTGTGTTAGTGTTGAAAAACCACTTTTCGCACTTGTGTTGGTGCAGGAAACCACTTTTGCACTTGTATTAGTGTGGAAAAAACCACTTTTCACACTTGTGTTAGTGTTGAAAAACCACTTTTCGCACTTGTGTTAGTGTTGAAAAACCACTTTTCGCACTTGTGTTGGTGCAGGAAACCACTTTTGCACTTGTATTAGTGTGGAAAAAACACTTTTTGCACTTGTGATAGTGTTGAAAAACCACTTTTCGCACTTGTGTTAGTGTTGAAAAACCACTTTTCGCACTTGTGTTGGTGCAGGAAACCACTTTTGCACTTGTATTAGTGTGGAAAAAAACACTTTTCGCACTTGTGTTAGTGTTGAAAAACCACTTTTCGCACTTGTGTTGGTGCAGGAAATCACTTATGCACTTGTATTAGTGTGGAAAAACCACTTTTCGCACTTGTGTTAGTGTTGAAAAACCACTTTTCGCACTTGTGTTAGTGTTGAAAAACCACTTTTCGCACTTGTGTTGGTGCAGGAAACCACTTTTGCATTTGTATTAGTGTGGAAAAACCACTTTTCACACTTGTGTTAGTGTTGAAAAACCACTTTTCGCACTTGTGTTAGTGTTGAAAAACCACTTTTCGCACTTGTATTAGTGTGGAAAAAACACTTTTCGCACTTGTGTTAGTGTTGAAAAACCACTTTTCGCACTTGTGTTAGTGTTGAAAAACCACTTTTCGCACTTGTGTTGGTGCAGGAAACCACTTTTGCATTTGTATTAGTGTGGAAAAACCACTTTTTGCACTTGTGTTAGTGTTGAAAAACCACTTTTCGCACTTGTGTTAGTGTTGAAAAACAACTTTTCGCACTTGTGTTGGTGCAGGAAACCAGTTTTACACTTGTATTAGTGTGGAAAAAACACTTTTTGCACTTGTAATAGTGTTGAAAAACAACTTTTCGCACTTGTGTTAGTGTTGAAAAACCACTTTTCGCACTTGTGTTAGTGTTGAAAAACCACTTTTCGCACTTGTGTTAGTGTTGAAAAACCACTTTTCGCACTTGTGTTAGTGTTGAAAAACCACTTTTTGCACTTGTGTTGGAGCAGGAAACCACTTTTGCACTTGTATTAGTGTGGAAAAAACACTTTTTGCACTTGTGATAGTGTTGAAAAACCACTTTTCGCACTTGTGTTAGTGTTGAAAAACCACTTTTCGCACTTGTGTTGGTGCAGGAAACCACTTTTGCACTTGTATTAGTGTGGAAAAAACACTTTCTGCACTTGTGATAGTGTTGAAAAACCACTTTTCGCACTTGTGTTAGTGTTGAAAAACCACTTTTCGCACTTGTGTTAGTGTTGAAAAACCACTTTTCGCACTTGTGTTGGTGCAGGAAACCACTTTTGCACTTGTATTAGTGTGGAAAAAATACTTTTCGCACTTGTGTTAGTGTAGAAAAACCACTTTTCGCACTTGTGTTAGTGTTGAAAAACCACTTTTTGCACTTGTGTTAGTGTTGAAAAACCACTTTTCGCACTTGTGTTGGTGCAGGAAGCCACTTTTGCACTTGTATTAGTGTGGAAAAAACACTTTTTGCACTTGTCATAGTGATGAAAAACCACATTTCGCACTTGTGTTAGTGTTGAAAAACCACTTTTCGCACTTGTGTTGGTGCAGGAAACCACTATTGCACTTGTATTAGTGTGGAAAAAACACTTTTCGCACTTGTGTTAGTGTTGAAAAACCACTTTTCGCACTTGTGTTAGTGTTGAAAAACCACTTTTCGCACTTGTGTTAGTGTTGAAAAGCCACTTTTCGCACTTGTGTTGGTGCAGGAAACCACTTTTGCACTTGTATTAGTGTGGAAAAACCACTTTTCGCACTTGTGTTAGTGTTGAAAAGCCACTTTTCGCACTTGTGTTGGTGTTGAAAAACCACTTTTCGCACTTGTGTATGTGCAGGAAACCACTTTTGCACTTGTATTAGTGTGGAAAAAAGACTTTTTGCACTTGTGATAGTGTTGAAAAACCACTTTTCGCACTTTTGTTAGTGTTGAAAAACCACTTTTCGCACATGTGTTGGTGCAGGAAACCACTTTTGCACTTGTATTAGCGTGGAAAAATCACTTTTCGCACTTGTGTTAGTGTTGAAAAACCACTTTTCGCACTTGTGTTAGTGTTGAAAAACCACTTTTCGCACTTGTGTTAGTGTTGAAAAACCACTTTTCGCACTTGTGTTGGTGCAGGAAACCACTTTTGCACTTGTATTAGTGTGGAAAAAACACTTTTCGCACTTGTGTTAGTGTTGAAAAACCACATTTCACACTTGTGTTGGTGCAGGAAACCACTTTTGCACTTGTATTAGTGTGGAAAAACCACTTATCGCACTTGTGTTAGTGTTGAAAAACCACTTTTCGCACTTGTGTTGGTGCAGGAAACCACTTTTGCACTTGTATTAGTGTGGAAAAACCACTTTTTGCACTTGTGTTAGTGTTGAAAAACCACTTATCGCACTTGTGTTAGTGTTGAAAAACCACTTTTCGCACTTGTGTTGGTGCAGGAAACCACTTTTGCACTTGTATTAGTGTGGAAAAAACACTTTTTGCACTTGTGATAGTGTTGAAAAACCACTTTTCGCACTTGTGTTAGTGTTGAAAAACCACTTTTCGCACTTGTGTTGGTGCAGGAAACCACTTTTGCACTTGTATTAGTGTGGAAAAACCACTTTTCACACTTGTGTTAGTGTTGAAAAACCACTTTTCGCACTTGTGTTAGTGTTGAAAAACCACTTTTCGCACTTGTGTTAGTGTTGAAAAACCACTTTTCGCACTTGTGTTGGTGCAGGAAACCACTTTTGCACTTGTATTAGTGTGGAAAAAACACTTTTCGCACTTGTGTTAGTGTTGAAAAACCACTTTTCGCACTTGTGTTAGTGTTGAAAAACCACTTTTCGCACTTGTGTTAGTGTTGAAAAACCACTTTTTGCACTTGTGTTGGAGCAGGAAACCACTTTTGCACTTGTATTAGTGTGGAAAAACCACTTTTTGCACTTGTGATAGTGTTGAAAAACCACTTTTCGCACTTGTGTTAGTGTTGAAAAACCACTTTTCGCACTTGTGTTGGTGCAGGAAACCACTTTTGCACTTGTATTAGTGTGGAAAAAACACTTTCTGCACTTGTGATAGTGTTGAAAAACCACTTTTCGCACTTGTGTTAGTGTTGAAAAACCACTTTTCGCACTTGTGTTAGTGTTGAAAAACCACTTTTCGCACTTGTGTTGGTGCAGGAAACCACTTTTGCACTTGTATTAGTGTGGAAAAAATACTTTTCGCACTTGTGTTAGTGTAGAAAAACCACTTTTCGCACTTGTGTTAGTGTTGAAAAACCACTTTTCGCACTTGTGTTAGTGTTGAAAAACCACTTTTCGCACTTGTGTTGGTGCAGGAAGCCACTTTTGCACTTGTATTAGTGTGGAAAAAACACTTTTTGCACTTGTCATAGTGATGAAAAACCACATTTCGCACTTGTGTTAGTGTTGAAAAACCACTTTTCGCACTTGTGTTGGTGCAGGAAACCACTATTGCACTTGTATTAGTGTGGAAAAAACACTTTTCGCACTTGTGTTAGTGTTGAAAAACCACTTTTCGCACTTGTGTTAGTGTTGAAAAACCACTTTTCGCACTTGTGTTAGTGTTGAAAAGCCACTTTTCGCACTTGTGTTGGTGCAGGAAACCACTTTTGCACTTGTATTAGTGTGGAAAAACCACTTTTCGCACTTGTGTTAGTGTTGAAAAGCCACTTTTCGCACTTGTGTTAGTGTTGAAAAACCACTTTTCGCACTTGTGTATGTGCAGGAAACCACTTTTGCACTTGTATTAGTGTGGAAAAAAGACTTTTTGCACTTGTGATAGTGTTGAAAAACCACTTTTCGCACTTTTGTTAGTGTTGAAAAACCACTTTTCGCACTTGTGTTGGTGCAGGAAACCACTTTTGCACTTGTATTAGTGTGGAAAAATCACTTTTCGCACTTGTGTTAGTGTTGAAAAACCACTTTTCGCACTTGTGTTAGTGTTGAAAAACCACTTTTCGCACTTGTGTTAGTGTTGAAAAACCACTTTTCGCACTTGTGTTGGTGCAGGAAACCACTTTTGCACTTGTATTAGTGTGGAAAAAACACTTTTCGCACTTGTGTTAGTGTTGAAAAACCCCATTTCGCACTTGTGTTGGTGCAGGAAACCACTTTTGCACTTGTATTAGTGTGGAAAAACCACTTATCGCACTTGTGTTAGTGTTGAAAAACCACTTTTCGCACTTGTGTTGGTGCAGGAAACCACTTTTGCACTTGTATTAGTGTGGAAAAACCACTTTTTGCACTTGTGTTAGTGTTGAAAAACCATTTTTCGCACTTGTGTTAGTGTTGAAAAACCACTTTTCGCACTTGTGTTGGTGCAGGAAACCACTTTTGCACTTGTATTAGTGTGGAAAAAACACTTTTTGCACTTGTGATAGTGTTGAAAAACCACTTTTCGCACTTGTGTTAGTGTTGAAAAACCACTTTTCGCACTTGTGTTGGTGCAGGAAACCACTTTTGCACTTGTATTAGTGTGGAAAAAACCACTTTTCACACTTGTGTTAGTGTTGAAAAACCACTTTTCGCACTTGTGTTAGTGTTGAAAAACCACTTTTCGCACTTGTGTTAGTGTTGAAAAACCACTTTTCGCACTTGTGTTGGTGCAGGAAACCACTTTTGCACTTGTATTAGTGTGGAAAAAACACTTTTCGCACTTGTGTTAGTGTTGAAAAACCACTTTTCGCACTTGTGTTAGTGTTGAAAACCACTTTTCGCACTTGTGTTCGTGTTGAAAAACCACTTTTCGCACTTGTGTTGGTGCAGGAAACCACTTTAGCACTTGTATTAGTGTGGAAAAAATACTTTTCGCACTTGTGTCAGTGTAGAAAAACCACTTTTCGCACTTGTGTTAGTGTTGAAATACCACTTTTCGCACTTGTGTTAGTGTTGAAAAACCACTTTTCGCACTTGTGTTGGTGCAGGAAGCCACTTTTGCACTTGTATTAGTGTGGAAAAAACACTTTTTGCACTTGTCATAGTGATGAAAAACCACATTTCGCACTTGTGTTAGTGTTGAAAAACCACTTTTCGCACTTGTGTTGGTGCAGGAAACCACTATTGCACTTGTATTAGTGTGGAAAAAACACTTTTCGCACTTGTGTTAGTGTTGAAAAACCACTTTTCGCACTTGTGTTAGTGTTGAAAAGCCACTTTTCGCACTTGTGTTGGTGCAGGAAACCACTTTTGCACTTGTATTAGTGTGGAAAAAACACTTTTCGCACTTGTGTTAGTGTTGAAAAACCACTTTTCGCACTTGTGTTAGTGTTGAAAAACCACTTTTCGCACTTGTGTTAGTGTTGAAAAACCACTTTTTGCACTTGTGTTGGAGCAGGAAACCACTTTTGCACTTGTATTAGTGTGGAAAAACCACTTTTTGCACTTGTGATAGTGTTGAAAAACCACTTTTCGCACTTGTGTTAGTGTTGAAAAACCACTTTTCGCACTTGTGTTGGTGCAGGAAACCACTTTTGCACTTGTATTAGTGTGGAAAAAACACTTTCTGCACTTGTGATAGTGTTGAAAAACCACTTTTCGCACTTGTGTTAGTGTTGAAAAACCACTTTTCGCACTTGTGTTAGTGTTGAAAAACCACTTTTCGCACTTGTGTTGGTGCAGGAAACCACTTTTGCACTTGTATTAGTGTGGAAAAAATACTTTTCGCACTTGTGTTAGTGTAGAAAAACCACTTTTCGCACTTGTGTTAGTGTTGAAAAACCACTTTTCGCACTTGTGTTAGTGTTGAAAAACCACTTTTCGCACTTGTGTTGGTGCAGGAAGCCACTTTTGCACTTGTATTAGTGTGGAAAAAACACTTTTTGCACTTGTCATAGTGATGAAAAACCACATTTCGCACTTGTGTTAGTGTTGAAAAACCACTTTTCGCACTTGTGTTGGTGCAGGAAACCACTATTGCACTTGTATTAGTGTGGAAAAAACACTTTTCGCACTTGTGTTAGTGTTGAAAAACCACTTTTCGCACTTGTGTTAGTGTTGAAAAACCACTTTTCGCACTTGTGTTAGTGTTGAAAAGCCACTTTTCGCACTTGTGTTGGTGCAGGAAACCACTTTTGCACTTGTATTAGTGTGGAAAAACCACTTTTCGCACTTGTGTTAGTGTTGAAAAGCCACTTTTCGCACTTGTGTTAGTGTTGAAAAACCACTTTTCGCACTTGTGTATGTGCAGGAAACCACTTTTGCACTTGTATTAGTGTGGAAAAAAGACTTTTTGCACTTGTGATAGTGTTGAAAAACCACTTTTCGCACTTTTGTTAGTGTTGAAAAACCACTTTTCGCACTTGTGTTGGTGCAGGAAACCACTTTTGCACTTGTATTAGTGTGGAAAAATCACTTTTCGCACTTGTGTTAGTGTTGAAAAACCACTTTTCGCACTTGTGTTAGTGTTGAAAAACCACTTTTCGCACTTGTGTTAGTGTTGAAAAACCACTTTTCGCACTTGTGTTGGTGCAGGAAACCACTTTTGCACTTGTATTAGTGTGGAAAAAACACTTTTCGCACTTGTGTTAGTGTTGAAAAACCCCATTTCGCACTTGTGTTGGTGCAGGAAACCACTTTTGCACTTGTATTAGTGTGGAAAAACCACTTATCGCACTTGTGTTAGTGTTGAAAAACCACTTTTCGCACTTGTGTTGGTGCAGGAAACCACTTTTGCACTTGTATTAGTGTGGAAAAACCACTTTTTGCACTTGTGTTAGTGTTGAAAAACCATTTTTCGCACTTGTGTTAGTGTTGAAAAACCACTTTTCGCACTTGTGTTGGTGCAGGAAACCACTTTTGCACTTGTATTAGTGTGGAAAAAACACTTTTTGCACTTGTGATAGTGTTGAAAAACCACTTTTCGCACTTGTGTTAGTGTTGAAAAACCACTTTTCGCACTTGTGTTGGTGCAGGAAACCACTTTTGCACTTGTATTAGTGTGGAAAAAACCACTTTTCACACTTGTGTTAGTGTTGAAAAACCACTTTTCGCACTTGTGTTAGTGTTGAAAAACCACTTTTCGCACTTGTGTTAGTGTTGAAAAACCACTTTTCGCACTTGTGTTGGTGCAGGAAACCACTTTTGCACTTGTATTAGTGTGGAAAAAACACTTTTCGCACTTGTGTTAGTGTTGAAAAACCACTTTTCGCACTTGTGTTAGTGTTGAAAACCACTTTTCGCACTTGTGTTCGTGTTGAAAAACCACTTTTCGCACTTGTGTTGGTGCAGGAAACCACTTTAGCACTTGTATTAGTGTGGAAAAAATACTTTTCGCACTTGTGTCAGTGTAGAAAAACCACTTTTCGCACTTGTGTTAGTGTTGAAATACCACTTTTCGCACTTGTGTTAGTGTTGAAAAACCACTTTTCGCACTTGTGTTGGTGCAGGAAGCCACTTTTGCACTTGTATTAGTGTGGAAAAAACACTTTTTGCACTTGTCATAGTGATGAAAAACCACATTTCGCACTTGTGTTAGTGTTGAAAAACCACTTTTCGCACTTGTGTTGGTGCAGGAAACCACTATTGCACTTGTATTAGTGTGGAAAAAACACTTTTCGCACTTGTGTTAGTGTTGAAAAACCACTTTTCGCACTTGTGTTAGTGTTGAAAAGCCACTTTTCGCACTTGTGTTGGTGCAGGAAACCACTTTTGCACTTGTATTAGTGTGGAAAAACCACTTTTCGCACTTGTGTTAGTGTTGAAAAGCCACTTTTCGCACTTGTGTTAGTGTTGAAAAACCACTTTTCGCACTTGTGTACGTGCAGGAAACCACTTTTGCACTTGTATTAGTGTGGAAAAAAGACTTTTTGCACTTGTGATAGTGTTGAAAAACCACTTTTCGCACTTTTGTTAGTGTTGAAAAACCACTTTTCGCACTTGTGTTGGTGCAGGAAACCACTTTTGCACTTGTATTAGTGTGGAAAAATCACTTTTCGCACTTGTGTTAGTGTTGAAAAACCACTTTTCGCACTTGTGTTAGTGTTGAAAAACCACTTTTCGCACTTGTGTTAGTGTTGAAAAACCACTTTTCGCACTTGTGTTGGTGCAGGAAACCACTTTTGCACTTGTATTAGTGTGGAAAAAACACTTTTTGCACTTGTGTTAGTGTTGAAAAACCACATTTCGCACTTGTGTTGGTGCAGGAAACCACTTTTGCACTTGCATTAGTGTGGAAAAACCACTTATCGCACTTGTGTTAGTGTTGAAAAACCACTTTTCGCACTTGTGTTGGTGCAGGAAACCACTTTTGCACTTGTATTAGTGTGGAAAAACCACTTTTTGCACTTGTGTTAGTGTTGAAAAACCATTTTTCGCACTTGTGTTAGTGTTGAAAAACCACTTTTCGCACTTGTGTTGGTGCAGGAAACCACTTTTGCACTTGTATTAGTGTGGAAAAAACACTTTTTGCACTTGTGATAGTGTTGAAAAACCACTTTTCGCACTTGTGTTAGTGTTGAAAAACAACTTTTCGCACTTGTGTTGGTGCAGGAAACCACTTTTGCACTTGTATTAGTGTGGAAAAACCACTTTTCACACTTGTGTTAGTGTTGAAAAACCACTTTTCGCACTTGTGTTAGTGTTGAAAAACCACTTTTCGCACTTGTGTTAGTGTTGAAAAACCACTTTTCGCACTTGTGTTGGTGCAGGAAACCACTTTTGCACTTGTATTAGTGTGGAAAAAACACTTTTCGCACTTGTGTTAGTGTTGAAAAACCACTTTTTGCACTTGTGTTAGTGTTGAAAAAACACTTTTCACACTTGTGTTGGTGCAGGAAACCACTTTTGCACTTGTATTAGTGTGGAAAAAACACTTTTTGCACTTGTCATAGTGATGAAAAACCACATTTCGCACTTGTGTTAGTGTTGAAAAACCACTTTTCGCACTTGTGTTGGTGCAGGAAACCACTATTGCACTTGTATTAGTGTGGAAAAAACACTTTTCGCACTTGTGTTAGTGTTGAAAAACCACTTTTCGCACTTGTGTTAGTGTTGAAAAACCACTTTTCACACTTGTGTTGGTGCAGGAAGCCACTTTTGCACTTGTATTAGTGTGGAAAAAACACTTTTTGCACTTGTCATAGTGATGAAAAACCACATTTCGCACTTGTGTTAGTGTTGAAAAACCACTTTTCGCACTTGTGTTGGTGCAGGAAACCACTATTGCACTTGTATTAGTGTGGAAAAAACACTTTTCGCACTTGTGTTAGTGTTGAAAAACCACTTTTCGCACTTGTGTTAGTGTTGAAAAACCACTTTTCGCACTTGTGTTAGTGTTGAAAAGCCACTTTTCGCACTTGTGTTGGTGCAGGAAACCACTTTTGCACTTGTATTAGTGTGGAAAAACCACTTTTCGCACTTGTGTTAGTGTTGAAAAGCCACTTTTCCCACTTGTGTTAGTGTTGAAAAACCACTTTTCGCACTTGTGTATGTGCAGGAAACCACTTTTGCACTTGTATTAGTGTGGAAAAAAGACTTTTTGCACTTGTGATAGTGTTGAAAAACCACTTTTCGCACTTTTGTTAGTGTTGAAAAACCACTTTTCGCACCGGTGTTGGTGCAGGAAACCACTTTTGCACTTGTATTAGTGTGGAAAAATCACTTTTCGCACTTGTGTTAGTGTTGAAAAACCACTTTTCGCACTTGTGTTAGTGTTGAAAAACCACTTTTCGCACTTGTGTTAGTGTTGAAAAACCACTTTTCGCACTTGTGTTGGTGCAGGAAACCACTTTTGCACTTGTATTAGTGTGGAAAAAACACTTTTCGCACTTGTGTTAGTGTTGAAAAACCACTTTTCGCACTTGTGTTGGTGCAGGAAACCACTTTAGCACTTGTATTAGTGTGGAAAAAATACTTTTCACACTTGTGTTAGTGTAGAAAAACCACTTTTCGCACTTGTGTTAGTGTTGAAAAACCACTTTTCGCACTTGTGTTAGTGTTGAAAAACCACTTTTCGCACTTGTGTTGGTGCAGGAAGCCACTTTTGCACTTGTATTAGTGTGGAAAAAACACTTTTTGCACTTGTCATAGTGATGAAAAACCACATTTCGCACTTGTGTTAGTGTTGAAAAACCACTTTTCGCACTTGTGTTGGTGCAGGAAACCACTATTGCACTTGTATCGGTGTGGAAAAAACACTTTTCGCACTTGTGTTAGTGTTGAAAAACCACTTTTCGCACTTGTGTTAGTGTTGAAAAACCACTTTTCGCACTTGTGTTAGTGTTGAAAAGCCACTTTTCGCACTTGTGTATGTGCAGGAAACCACTTTTGCACTTGTATTAGTGTGGAAAAACCACTTTTCGCACTTGTGTTAGTGTTGAAAAGCCACTTTTCGCACTTGTGTTAGTGTTGAAAAACCACTTTTCGCACTTGTGTATGTGCAGGAAACCACTTTTGCACTTGTATTAATGTGGAAAAAAGACTTTTTGCACTTGTGATAGTGTTGAAAAACCACTTTTCGCACTTTTGTTAGTGTTGAAAAACCACTTTTCGCACTTGTGTTGGTGCAGGAAACCACTTTTGCACTTGTATTAGTGTGGAAAAATCACTTTTCGCACTTGTGTTAGTGTTGAAAAACCACTTTTCGCACTTGTGTTAGTGTTGAAAAACCACTTTTCGCACTTGTGTTAGTGTTGAAAAACCACTTTTCGCACTTGTGTTGGTGCAGGAAACCACTTTTGCACTTGTATTAGTGTGGAAAAAACACTTTTTGCACTTGTGTTTGTGTTGAAAAACCACATTTCGCACTTGTGTTGGTGCAGGAAACCACTTTTGCACTTGTATTAGTGTGGAAAAACCACTTATCGCACTTGTGTTAGTGTTGAAAAACCACTTTTCGCACTTGTGTTGGTGCAAGAAACCACTTTTGCACTTGTATTAGTGTGGAAAAACCACTTTTTGCACTTGTGTTAGTGTTGAAAAACCATTTTTTGCACTTGTGTTAGTGTTGAAAAACCACTTTTCGCACTTGTGTTGGTGCAGGAAACCACTTTTGCACTTGTATTAGTGTGGAAAAAACACTTTTTGCACTTGTGATAGTGTTGAAAAACCACTTTTCGCACTTGTGTTAGTGTTGAAAAACCACTTTTCGCACTTGTGTTGGTGCAGGAAACCACTTTTGCACTTGTATTAGTGTGGAAAAACCACTTTTCACACTTGTGTTAGTGTTGAAAAACCACTTTTCGCACTTGTGTTAGTGTTGAAAAACCACTTTTCGCACTTGTGTTAGTGTTGAAAAACCACTTTTCGCACTTGTGTTGGTGCAGGAAACCACTTTTGCACTTGTATTAGTGTGGAAAAAACACTTTTCGCACTTGTGTTAGTGTTGAAAAACCACTTTTCGCACTTGTGTTAGTGTTGAAAAACCACTTTTCGCACTTGTGTTAGTGTTGAAAAACCACTTTTCGCACTTGTGTTGGTGCAGGAAACCACTTTAGCACTTGTATTAGTGTGGAAAAAACACTTTTTGCACTTGTGATAGTGTTGAAAAACCACTTTTCGCACTTGTGTTAGTGTTGAAAAACCACTTTTTGCACTTGTGTTAGTGTTGAAAAACCACTTTTCGCACTTGTGTTGGTGCAGGAAACCACTTTTGCACTTGTATTAGTGTGGAAAAAACACTTTTCGCACTTGTGTTAGTGTTGAAAAACCACTTTTCGCACTTGTGTTAGTGTTGAAAAACCACTTTTCGCACTTGTGTTAGTGTTGAAAAACCACTTTTCGCACTTGTGTTGGTGCAGGAAACCACTTTTGCACTTGTATTAGTGTGGAAAAAACACTTTTCGCACTTGTGTTAGTGTTGAAAAACCACATTTCGCACTTGTGTTGGTGCAGGAAACCACTTTTGCACTTGTATTAGTGTGGGAAAACCACTTATCGCACTTGTGTTAGTGTTGAAAAACCACTTTTCGCACTTGTGTTGGTGAGGGAAACCACTTTTGCACTTGTATTAGTGTGGAAAAACCACTTTTTGCACTTGTGTTAGTGTTGAAAAACCATTTTTCGCACTTGTGTTAGTGTTGAAAAACCACTTTTCGCACTTGTGTTGGTGCAGGAAACCACTTTTGCACTTGTATTAGTGTGGAAAAAACACTTTTTGCACTTGTGATAGTGTTGAAAAACCACTTTTCGCACTTGTGTTAGTGTTGAAAAACCACTTTTCGCACTTGTGTTGGTGCAGGAAACCACTTTTGCACTTGTATTAGTGTGGAAAAACCACTTTTCACACTTGTGTTAGTGTTGAAAAACCACTTTTCGCACTTGTGTTAGTGTCGAAAAACCACTTTTCGCACTTGTGTTAGTGTTGAAAAACCACTTTTCGCACTTGTGTTGGTGCAGGAAACCACTTTAGCACTTGTATTAGTGTGGAAAAAATACTTTTCACACTTGTGTTAGTGTAGAAAAACCACTTTTCGCACTTGTGTTAGTGTTGAAAAACCACTTTTCGCACTTGTGTTAGTGTTGAAAAACCACTTTTCGCACTTGTGTTGGTGCAGGAAGCCACTTTTGCACTTGTATTAGTGTGGAAAAAACACTTTTTGCACTTGTCATAGTGATGAAAAACCACATTTCGCACTTGTGTTAGTGTTGAAAAACCACTTTTCGCACTTGTGTTGGTGCAGGAAACCACTTTTCGCACTTGTGTTAGTGTTGAAAAACCACATTTCGCACTTGTGTTGGTGCAGGAAACCACTTTTGCACTTGTATTAGTGTGGGAAAACCACTTATCGCACTTGTGTTAGTGTTGAAAAACCACTTTTCGCACTTGTGTTGGTGAGGGAAACCACTTTTGCACTTGTATTAGTGTGGAAAAACCACTTTTTGCACTTGTGTTAGTGTTGAAAAACCATTTTTCGCACTTGTGTTAGTGTTGAAAAACCACTTTTCGCACTTGTGTTGGTGCAGGAAACCACTTTTGCACTTGTATTAGTGTGGAAAAAACACTTTTTGCACTTGTGATAGTGTTGAAAAACCACTTTTCGCACTTGTGTTAGTGTTGAAAAACCACTTTTCGCACTTGTGTTGGTGCAGGAAACCACTTTTGCACTTGTATTAGTGTGGAAAAACCACTTTTCACACTTGTGTTAGTGTTGAAAAACCACTTTTCGCACTTGTGTTAGTGTCGAAAAACCACTTTTCGCACTTGTGTTAGTGTTGAAAAACCACTTTTCGCACTTGTGTTGGTGCAGGAAACCACTTTAGCACTTGTATTAGTGTGGAAAAAATACTTTTCACACTTGTGTTAGTGTAGAAAAACCACTTTTCGCACTTGTGTTAGTGTTGAAAAACCACTTTTCGCACTTGTGTTAGTGTTGAAAAACCACTTTTCGCACTTGTGTTGGTGCAGGAAGCCACTTTTGCACTTGTATTAGTGTGGAAAAAACACTTTTTGCACTTGTCATAGTGATGAAAAACCACATTTCGCACTTGTGTTAGTGTTGAAAAACCACTTTTCGCACTTGTGTTGGTGCAGGAAACCACTATTGCACTTGTATCAGTGTGGAAAAAACACTTTTCGCACTTGTGTTAGTGTAGAAAAACCACTTTTCGCACTTGTGTTAGTGTTGAAAAACCACTTTTCGCACTTGTGTTAGTGTTGAAAAGCCACTTTTCGCACTTGTGTATGTGCAGGAAACCACTTTTGCACTTGTATTAGTGTGGAAAAACCACTTTTCGCACTTGTGTTAGTGTTGAAAAGCCACTTTTCGCACTTGTGTTAGTGTTGAAAAACCACTTTTCGCACTTGTGTATGTGCAGGAAACCACTTTTGCACTTGTATTAATGTGGAAAAAAGACTTTTTGCACTTGTGATAGTGTTGAAAAACCACTTTTCGCACTTTTGTTAGTGTTGAAAAACCACTTTTCGCACTTGTGTTGGTGCAGGAAACCACTTTTGCACTTGTATTAGTGTGGAAAAATCACTTTTCGCACTTGTGTTAGTGTTGAAAAACCACTTTTCGCACTTGTGTTAGTGTTGAAAAACCACTTTTCGCACTTGTGTTAGTGTTGAAAAACCACTTTTCGCACTTGTGTTGGTGCAGGAAACCACTTTTGCACTTGTATTAGTGTGGAAAAAACACTTTTCGCACTTGTGTTTGTGTTGAAAAACCACATTTCGCACTTGTGTTGGTGCAGGAAACCACTTTTGCACTTGTATTAGTGTGGAAAAACCACTTATCGCACTTGTGTTAGTGTTGAAAAACCACTTTTCGCACTTGTGTTGGTGCAGGAAACCACTTTTGCACTTGTATTAGTGTGGAAAAACCACTTTTTGCACTTGTGTTAGTGTTGAAAAACCATTTTTTGCACTTGTGTTAGTGTTGAAAAACCACTTTTCGCACTTGTGTTGGTGCAGGAAACCACTTTTGCACTTGTATTAGTGTGGAAAAAACACTTTTTGCACTTGTGATAGTGTTGAAAAACCACTTTTCGCACTTGTGTTAGTGTTGAAAAACCACTTTTCGCACTTGTGTTGGTGCAGGAAACCACTTTTGCACTTGTATTAGTGTGGAAAAACCACTTTTCACACTTGTGTTAGTGTTGAAAAACCACTTTTCGCACTTGTGTTAGTGTTGAAAAACCACTTTTCGCACTTGTGTTGGTGCAGGAAACCACTTTTGCACTTGTATTAGTGTGGAAAAAACACTTTTCGCACTTGTGTTAGTGTTGAAAAACCACTTTTCGCACTTGTGTTAGTGTTGAAAAACCACTTTTCGCACTTGTGTTAGTGTTGAAAAACCACTTTTCGCACTTGTGTTGGTGCAGGAAACCACTTTAGCACTTGTATTAGTGTGGAAAAAACACTTTTTGCACTTGTGATAGTGTTGAAAAACCACTTTTCGCACTTGTGTTAGTGTTGAAAAACCACTTTTTGCACTTGTGTTAGTGTTGAAAAACCACTTTTCGCACTTGTGTTGGTGCAGGAAACCACTTTTGCACTTGTATTAGTGTGGAAAAAACACTTTTCGCACTTGTGTTAGTGTTGAAAAACCACTTTTCGCACTTGTGTTAGTGTTGAAAAACCACTTTTCGCACTTGTGTTAGTGTTGAAAAACCACTTTTCGCACTTGTGTTGGTGCAGGAAACCACTTTTGCACTTGTATTAGTGTGGAAAAACCACTTTTCGCACTTGTGTTAGTGTTGAAAAACCACTTTTCGCACTTGTGTTAGTGTTGAAAAACCACTTTTCGCACTTGTGTTGGTGCAGGAAACCACTTTTGCACTTGTATTAGTGTGGAAAAAACACTTTTTGCACTTGTGATAGTGTTGAAAAACCACTTTTCGCACTTGTGTTAGTGTTGAAAAACCACTTTTCGCACTTGTGTTGGTGCAGGAAACCACTTTTGCACTTGTATTAGTGTGGAAAAACCACTTTTCACACTTGTGTTAGTGTTGAAAAACCACTTTTCACACTTGTGTTGGTGCAGGAAACCACTTTTGCACTTGTATTAGTGTGGAAAAACCACTTTTGGCACTTGTGTTAGTGTTGAAAAACCACTTTTCGCAATTGTGTTAGTGTTGAAAAACCACTTTTGGCACTTGTGTTAGTGTTGAAAAACCACTTTTCGCACTTGTGTTGGTGCAGGAAACCACTTTTGCATTTCTATTAGTGTGGAAAAAACACTTTTCGCACTTGTGTTAGTGTTGAAAAACCACTTTTCGCACTTGTGTTAGTGTTGAAAAACCACTTTTCGCACTTGTGTTAGTGTTGAAAAACCACTTTTCGCACATGTGTTGGTGCAGGAAACCACTTTTGCACTTGTATTAGTGTGGAAAAACCACTTTTCGCACTTGTGTTAGTGTTGAAAAGCCACTTTTCGCACTTGTGTTAGTGTTGAAAAACCACTTTTCGCACTTGTGTTGGTGCAGGAAACCACTTTTGCACTTGTATTAGTGTGGAAAAAACACTTTTTGCACTTGTGATAGTGTTGAAAAACCACTTTTCGCACTTGTGTTAGTGTTGAAAAACCACTTTTCGCACTTGTGTTGGTGCAGGAAACCACTTTTGCACTTGTATTAGTGTGGAAAAACCACTTTTCACACTTGTGTTAGTGTTGAAAAACCACTTTTCGCACTTGTGTTAGTGTTGAAAAACCACTTTTCGCACTTGTGTTAGTGTTGAAAAACCACTTTTCGCACTTGTGTTGGTGCAGGAAACCACTTTTGCACTTGTATTAGTGTGGAAAAAACACTTTTCGCACTTGTGTTAGTGTTGAAAAACCACTTTTCGCACTTGTGTTAGTGTTGAAAAACCACTTTTCGCACTTGTGTTAGTGTTGAAAAACCACTTTTCGCACTTGTGTTGGTGCAGGAAACCACTTTAGCACTTGTATTAGTGTGGAAAAAACACTTTTTGCACTTGTGATAGTGTTGAAAAACCACTTTTCGCACTTGTGTTAGTGTTGAAAAACCACTTTTTGCACTTGTGTTAGTGTTGAAAAACCACTTTTCGCACTTGTGTTGGTGCAGGAAACCACTTTTGCACTTGTATTAGTGTGGAAAAAACACTTTTCGCACTTGTGGTTAGTGTTGAAAAACCACTTTTCGCACTTGTGTTAGTGTTGAAAAACCACTTTTCGCACTTGTGTTAGTGTTGAAAAACCACTTTTCGCACTTGTGTTGGTGCAGGAAACCACTTTTGCACTTGTATTAGTGTGGAAAAACCACTTTTCGCACTTGTGTTAGTGTTGAAAAACCACTTTTCGCACTTGTGTTAGTGTTGAAAAACCACTTTTCGCACTTGTGTTGGTGCAGGAAACCACTTTTGCACTTGTATTAGTGTGGAAAAAACACTTTTTGCACTTGTGATAGTGTTGAAAAACCACTTTTCGCACTTGTGTTAGTGTTGAAAAACCACTTTTCGCACTTGTGTTGGTGCAGGAAACCACTTTTGCACTTGTATTAGTGTGGAAAAACCACTTTTCACACTTGTGTTAGTGTTGAAAAACCACTTTTCACACTTGTGTTGGTGCAGGAAACCACTTTTGCACTTGTATTAGTGTGGAAAAACCACTTTTGGCACTTGTGTTAGTGTTGAAAAACCACTTTTCGCAATTGTGTTAGTGTTGAAAAACCACTTTTGGCACTTGTGTTAGTGTTGAAAAACCACTTTTCGCACTTGTGTTGGTGCAGGAAACCACTTTTGCATTTCTATTAGTGTGGAAAAAACACTTTTCGCACTTGTGTTAGTGTTGAAAAACCACTTTTCGCACTTGTGTTAGTGTTGAAAAACCACTTTTCGCACTTGTGTTAGTGTTGAAAAACCACTTTTCGCACATGTGTTGGTGCAGGAAACCACTTTTGCACTTGTATTAGTGTGGAAAAACCACTTTTCGCACTTGTGTTAGTGTTGAAAAGCCACTTTTCGCACTTGTGTTAGTGTTGAAAAACCACTTTTCGCACTTGTGTTGGTGCAGGAAACCACTTTTGCACTTGTATTAGTGTGGAAAAAACACTTTTTGCACTTGTGATAGTGTTGAAAAACCACTTTTCGCACTTGTGTTAGTGTTGAAAAACCACTTTTCGCACTTGTGTTGGTGCAGGAAACCACTTTTGCACTTGTATTAGTGTGGAAAAACCACTTTTCACACTTGTGTTAGTGTTGAAAAACCACTTTTCGCACTTGTGTTAGTGTTGAAAAACCACTTTTCGCACTTGTGTTAGTGTTGAAAAACCACTTTTCGCACTTGTGTTGGTGCAGGAAACCACTTTTGCACTTGTATTAGTGTGGAAAAAACACTTTTCGCACTTGTGTTAGTGTTGAAAAACCACTTTTCGCACTTGTGTTAGTGTTGAAAAACCACTTTTCGCACTTGTGTTAGTGTTGAAAAACCACTTTTCGCACTTGTGTTGGTGCAGGAAACCACTTTAGCACTTGTATTAGTGTGGAAAAAACACTTTTTGCACTTGTGATAGTGTTGAAAAACCACTTTTCGCACTTGTGTTAGTGTTGAAAAACCACTTTTTGCACTTGTGTTAGTGTTGAAAAACCACTTTTCGCACTTGTGTTGGTGCAGGAAACCACTTTTGCACTTGTATTAGTGTGGAAAAAACACTTTTCGCACTTGTGGTTAGTGTTGAAAAACCACTTTTCGCACTTGTGTTAGTGTTGAAAAACCACTTTTCGCACTTGTGTTAGTGTTGAAAAACCACTTTTCGCACTTGTGTTGGTGCAGGAAACCACTTTTGCACTTGTATTAGTGTGGAAAAACCACTTTTCGCACTTGTGTTAGTGTTGAAAAACCACTTTTCGCACTTGTGTTAGTGTTGAAAAACCACTTTTCGCACTTGTGTTGGTGCAGGAAACCACTTTTGCACTTGTATTAGTGTGGAAAAAACACTTTTTGCACTTGTGATAGTGTTGAAAAACCACTTTTCGCACTTGTGTTAGTGTTGAAAAACCACTTTTCGCACTTGTGTTGGTGCAGGAAACCACTTTTGCACTTGTATTAGTGTGGAAAAACCACTTTTCACACTTGTGTTAGTGTTGAAAAACCACTTTTCACACTTGTGTTGGTGCAGGAAACCACTTTTGCACTTGTATTAGTGTGGAAAAACCACTTTTGGCACTTGTGTTAGTGTTGAAAAACCACTTTTCGCAATTGTGTTAGTGTTGAAAAACCACTTTTCGCACTTGTGTTAGTGTTGAAAAACCACTTTTCGCACTTGTGTTGGTGCAGGAAACCACTTTTGCATTTCTATTAGTGTGGAAAAAACACTTTTCGCAATTGTGTTAGTGTTGAAAAACCACTTTTCGCACTTGTGTTAGTGTTGAAAAACCACTTTTCGCACTTGTGTTAGTGTTGAAAAACCACTTTTCGCACATGTGTTGGTGCAGGAAACCACTTTTGCACTTGTATTAGTGTGGAAAAACCACTTTTCGCACTTGTGTTAGTGTTGAAAAGCCACTTTTCGCACTTGTGTTAGTGTTGAAAAACCACTTTTCGCACTTGTGTTGGTGCAGGAAACCACTTTTGCACTTGTATTAGTGTGGAAAAAACACTTTTTGCACTTATGATAGTGTTGAAAAACCACTTTTCACACTTGTGTTAGTGTTGAAAAACCACTTTTCGCACTTGTGTTGGTGCAGGAAACCACTTTTGCACTTGTATTAGTGTGGAAAAAACCACTTTTTGCACTTGTGTTAGTGTTGAAAAATCACTTTTCGCACTTGTGTTAGTGTTGAAAAACAACTTTTTGCACTTGTGTTAGTGTTGAAAAACCACTTTTCGCACTTGTGTTGGTGCAGGAAACCACTTTTGCACTTGTATTAGTGTGGAAAAAACACTTTTTGCACTTGTGATAGTGTTGAAAAACCACTTTTCGCACTTGTGTTAGTGTTGAAAAACCACTTTTCGCACTTGTGTTGGTGCAGGAAACCACTTATCGCACTTGTGTTAGTGTTGAAAAACCACTTTTCACACTTGTGTTTGTGTTGAAAAACCACTTTTTGCACTTGTGTTAGTGTTGAAAAACCACTTTTCGCACTTTTGTTGGTGCAGGAAACCACTTATCGCACTTGTGTTAGTGTTGAAAAACCACTTTTCGCACTTGTGTTAGTGTTGAAAAACCACTTTTCGCACTTGTGTTAGTGTTGAAAAACCACTTTTCGCACTTGTGTTAGTTTTGAAAAACCACTTTTCGCACTTGTGTTGGAGCAGGAAACCACTTTTGCACTTGTATTAGTGTGGAAAAAGCACTTTTTGCACTTGTGATAGTGTTGAAAAACCACTTTTCGCACTTGTGTTAGTGTTGAAAAACCACTTTTTGCACTTGTGTTAGTGTTGAAAAACCACTTTTTGCACTTGTGTTAGTGTTGAAAAACCACTTTTCGCACTTGTGTTGGTGCAGGAAACCACTTTTGCACTTGTATTAGTGTGGAAAAACCACTTTTTGCACTTGTGTTAGTGTTGAAAAACAACATTTCGCACTTGTGTTAGTGTTGAAAAACCACTTTTTGCACTTGTGTTGGTGCAGGAAACCACTTTTGCACTTGTATTAGTGTGGAAAACCACTTTTTGCACTTGTGATGGTGTTGAAAAACCACTTTTCACTCTTGTGTTAGTGTTGAAAAACCACTTTTCGCACTTGTGTTGGTGCAGGAAACCACTTTTGCACTTGTATTAGTGTGGAAAACCACTTTTTGCACTTGTGATGGTGTTGAAAAACCACTTTTCACACTTGTGTTAGTGTTGAAAAACCACTTTTCGCACTTGTGTTAGTGTTGAAAGACCACTTTTCGCACTTGTGTTGGTGCAGGAAACCACTTTTGCACTTATATTAGTGTGGAAAAACCACTTTTCGCACTTGTGTTAGTGTTGAAAAGCCACTTTTCGCACTTGTGTTAGTGTTGAAAAACCACTTTTCGCACTTGTGTTGGTGCAGGAAACCACTTTTGCACTTGCATTAGTGTGGAAAAAACACTTTTTGTACTTGTGTTAGTGTTGAAAAACCACTTTTCGCACTTGTGATAGTGTTGAAAAACCACTTTTCGCACTTGTGTTAGTGTTGAAAAACCACTTTTCGCACTTGTGTTGGTGCAGGAAACCACTTTTGCACTTGTATTAGTGTGGAAAAACCACTTTTTGCACTTGTGTTAGTGTTGAAAAACCATTTTTCGCACTTGTGTTAGTGTTGAAAAACCACTTTTCGCACTTGTGTTGGTGCAGGAAACCACTTTTGCACTTGTATTAGTGTGGAAAACCACTTTTTGCACTTGTGTTAGTGTTGAAAAACCACTTTTCGCACTTGTGTTGGTGCAGGAAACCACTTTTGCACTTGTATTAGTGTGGAAAAAACACTTTTTGCACTTGTGATAGTGTTGAAAAACCACTTTTCGCACTTGTGTTAGTGTTGAAAAACCACTTTTCGCACTTGTGTTGGTGCAGGAAACCACTTTTCGCACTTGTGTTAGTGTTGAAAAAACACTTTTCGGACTTGTGTTAGTGTTGAAAAACCACTTTTCGCACTTGTGTTAGTGTTGAAAAACCACTTTTCGCACTTGTGTTGGTGCAGGAAACCACTTTTGCACTTGTATTAGTGTGGAAAAAACACTTTTCGCACTTGTGTTAGTGTTGAAAAACCACTTTTTGCACTTGTGTTAGTGTTGAAAAACCACTTTTCGCACTTGTGTTGGTGCAGGAAACCACTTTTGCACTTGTATTAGTGTGGAAAAACCACTTTTCGCACTTGTGTTAGTGTTGAAAAACCACTTTTCGCACTTGTGTTAGTGTTGAAAAACCACTTTTCGCACTTGTGTTGGTGCAGGAAACCACTTTTGCACTTGTATTAGTGTGGAAAAAACACTTTTTGCACTTGTGATAGTGTTGAAAAACCACTTTTCACACTTGTGTTAGTGTTGAAAAACCACTTTTTGCACTTGTGTTAGTGTTGAAAAACCACTTTTCGCACTTGTGTTGGTGCAGGAAACCACTTTTGCACTTGTATTAGTGTGGAAAAAACACTTTTCGCACTTGTGTTAGTGTTGAAAAACCACTTTTCGCACTTGTGTTAGTGTTGAAAAACCACTTTTCGCACTTGTGTTAGTGTTGAAAAACCACTTTTCGCACTTGTGTTGGTGCAGGAAACCACTTTTGCATTTGTATTAGTGTGGAAAAAACACTTTTTGCACTTGTGATAGTGTTGAAAATCCACTTTTCGCACTTGTGTTAGTGTTGAAAAACCACTTTTCGCACTTGTGTTGGTGCAGGAAACCACTTTTGCACTTGTATTAGTGTGGAAAAACCACTTTTCGCACATGTGTTAGTGTTGAAAAACCACTTTTCGCACTTGTGTTAGTGTTGAAAAACCACTTTTCGCACTTGTGTTGGTGCAGGAAACCACTTTTGCATTTGTATTAGTGTGGAAAAACCACTTTTTGCACTTGTGTTAGTGTTGAAAAACCACTTTTCGCACTTGTGTTAGTGTTGAAAAACAACTTTTCGCACTTGTGTTGGTGCAGGAAACCAGTTTTACACTTGTATTAGTGTGGAAAAAACACTTTTTGCACTTGTAATAGTGTTGAAAAACAACTTTTCGCACTTGTGTTAGTGTTGAAAAACCACTTTTCGCACTTGTGTTAGTGTTGAAAAACCACTTTTCGCACTTGTGTTAGTGTTGAAAAACCACTTTTCGCACTTGTGTTGGTGCAGGAAACCACTTTTGCACTTGTATTAGTGTGGAAAAAACACTTTTTGCACTTGTGATAGTGTTGAAAAACCACTTTTCGCACTTGTGTTAGTGTTGAAAAACCACTTTTCGCACTTGTGTTGGTGCAGGAAACCACTTTTCGCACTTGTGTTAGTGTTGAAAAAGCACTTTTCGGACTTGTGTTAGTGTTGAAAAACCACTTTTCGCACTTGTGTTAGTGTTGAAAAACCACTTTTCGCACTTGTGTTGGTGCAGGAAACCACTTTTGCACTTGTATTAGTGTGGAAAAAACACTTTTCGCACTTGTGTTAGTGTTGAAAAACCACTTTTCGCACTTGTGTTAGTGTTGAAAAACCACTTTTCGCACTTGTGTTTCGCACCACTTTTCGCACTTGTGTTAGTGTTGAAAAACCACTTTTCGCACTTGTGTTGGTGCAGGAAACCACTTTTGCACTTGTATTAGTGTGGAAAAACCACTTTTCGCACTTGTGTTAGTGTTGAAAAACCACTTTTCGCACTTGTGTTAGTGTTGAAAAACCACTTTTCGCACTTGTGTTGGTGCAGGAAACCACTTTTGCACTTGTATTAGTGTGGAAAAAACACTTTTTGCACTTGTGATAGTGTTGAAAAACCACTTTTCACACTTGTGTTAGTGTTGAAAAACCACTTTTTGCACTTGTGTTAGTGTTGAAAAACCACTTTTCACACTTGTGTTGGTGCAGGAAACCACTTTTGCACTTGTATTAGTGTGGAAAAAACACTTTTCGCACTTGTGTTAGTGTTGAAAAACCACTTTTCGCACTTGTGTTAGTGTTGAAAAACCACTTTTCGCACTTGTGTTAGTGTTGAAAAACCACTTTTCGCACTTGTGTTGGTGCAGGAAACCACTTTTGCATTTGTATTAGTGTGGAAAAAACACTTTTTGCACTTGTGATAGTGTTGAAAATCCACTTTTCGCACTTGTGTTAGTGTTGAAAAACCACTTTTCGCACTTGTGTTGGTGCAGGAAACCACTTTTGCACTTGTATTAGTGTGGAAAAAACACTTTTCGCACTTGTGTTAGTGTTTAAAAACCACTTTTCGCACTTGTGTTAGTGTTGAAAAACCACTTTTCGCACTTGTGTTGGTGCAGGAAACCACTTTTGCATTTGTATTAGTGTGGAAAAACCACTTTTTGCACTTGTGTTAGTGTTGAAAAACCACTTTTCGCACTTGTGTTAGTGTTGAAAAACAACTTTTTGCACTTGTGTTGGTGCAGGAAACCAGTTTTACACTTGTATTAGTGTGGAAAAAACACTTTTTGCACTTGTAATAGTGTTGAAAAACAACTTTTCGCACTTGTGTTAGTGTTGAAAAACCACTTTTCGCACTTGTGTTAGTGTTGAAAAACCACTTTTCGCACTTGTGTTAGTGTTGAAAAACCACTTTTCGCACTTGTGTTAGTGTTGAAAAACCACTTTTTGCACTTGTGTTGGAGCAGGAAACCACTTTTGCACTTGTATTAGTGTGGAAAAAACACTTTTTGCACTTGTGATAGTGTTGAAAAACCACTTTTCGCACTTGTGTTAGTGTTGAAAAACCACTTTTCGCACTTGTGTTGGTGCAGGAAACCACTTTTGCACTTGTATTAGTGTGGAAAAAACACTTTCTGCACTTGTGATAGTGTTGAAAAACCACTTTTCGCACTTGTGTTAGTGTTGAAAAACCACTTTTCGCACTTGTGTTAGTGTTGAAAAACCACTTTTCGCACTTGTGTTGGTGCAGGAAACCACTTTTGCACTTGTATTAGTGTGGGAAAAATACTTTTCGCACTTGTGTTAGTGTAGAAAAACCACTTTTCGCACTTGTGTTAGTGTTGAAAAACCACTTTTCGCACTTGTGTTAGTGTTGAAAAACCACTTTTCGCACTTGTGTTGGTGCAGGAAGCCACTTTTGCACTTGTATTAGTGTGGAAAAAACACTTTTTGCACTTGTCATAGTGATGAAAAACCACATTTCGCACTTGTGTTAGTGTTGAAAAACCACTTTTCGCACTTGTGTTGGTGCAGGAAACCACTATTGCACTTGTATTAGTGTGGAAAAAACACTTTTCGCACTTGTGTTAGTGTTGAAAAACCACTTTTCGCACTTGTGTTAGTGTTGAAAAACCACTTTTCGCACTTGTGTTAGTGTTGAAAAGCCACTTTTCGCACTTGTGTTGGTGCAGGAAACCACTTTTGCACTTGTATTAGTGTGGAAAAACCACTTTTCGCACTTGTGTTAGTGTTGAAAAGCCACTTTTCGCACTTGTGTTAGTGTTGAAAAACCACTTTTCGCACTTGTGTATGTGCAGGAAACCACTTTTGCACTTGTATTAGTGTGGAAAAAAGACTTTTTGCACTTGTGATAGTGTTGAAAAACCACTTTTCGCACTTTTGTTAGTGTTGAAAAACCACTTTTCGCACATGTGTTGGTGCAGGAAACCACTTTTGCACTTGTATTAGCGTGGAAAAATCACTTTTCGCACTTGTGTTAGTGTTGAAAAACCACTTTTCGCACTTGTGTTAGTGTTGAAAAACCACTTTTCGCACTTGTGTTAGTGTTGAAAAACCACTTTTCGCACTTGTGTTGGTGCAGGAAACCACTTTTGCACTTGTATTAGTGTGGAAAAAACACTTTTCGCACTTGTGTTAGTGTTGAAAAACCACATTTCGCACTTGTGTTGGTGCAGGAAACCACTTTTGCACTTGTATTAGTGTGGAAAAACCACTTATCGCACTTGTGTTAGTGTTGAAAAACCACTTTTCGCACTTGTGTTGGTGCAGGAAACCACTTTTGCACTTGTATTAGTGTGGAAAAACCACTTTTTGCACTTGTGTTAGTGTTGAAAAACCATTTTTCGCACTTGTGTTAGTGTTGAAAAACCACTTTTCGCACTTGTGTTGGTGCAGGAAACCACTTTTGCACTTGTATTAGTGTGGAAAAAACACTTTTTGCACTTGTGATAGTGTTGAAAAACCACTTTTCGCACTTGTGTTAGTGTTGAAAAACCACTTTTCGCACTTGTGTTGGTGCAGGAAACCACTTTTCGCACTTGTGTTAGTGTGGAAAAGCCACTTTTCACACTTGTGTTGGTGCAGGAAACCACTTTTGCACTTGTATTAGTGTGGAAAAGCCACTTTTCACACTTGTGTTAGTGTTGAAAAACCACTTTTCGCACTTGTGTTAGTGTTGAAAAACCACTTTTCGCACTTGTGTTAGTGTTGAAAAACCACTTTTCGCACTTGTGTTAGTGTTGAAAAACCACTTTTCGCACTTGTGTTGGTGCAGGAAACCACTTTTGCACTTGTATTAGTGTGGAAAAAACACTTTCCGCACTTGTGTTAGTGTTGAAAAACCACTTTTCGCACTTGTGTTAGTGTTGAAAAACCACTTTTTGCACTTGTGTTGGAGCAGGAAACCACTTTTGCACTTGTATTAGTGTGGAAAAACCACTTTTTGCACTTGTGATAGTGTTGAAAAACCACTTTTCGCACTTGTGTTAGTGTTGAAAAACCACTTTTCGCACTTGTGTTGGTGCAGGAAACCACTTTTGCACTTGTATTAGTGTGGAAAAAACACTTTCTGCACTTGTGATAGTGTTGAAAAACCACTTTTCGCACTTGTGTTAGTGTTGAAAAACCACTTTTCGCACTTGTGTTAGTGTTGAAAAACCACTTTTCGCACTTGTGTTGGTGCAGGAAACCACTTTTGCACTTGTATTAGTGTGGAAAAAATACTTTTCGCACTTGTGTTAGTGTAGAAAAACCACTTTTCGCACTTGTGTTAGTGTTGAAAAACCACTTTTCGCACTTGTGTTAGTGTTGAAAAACCACTTTTCGCACTTGTGTTGGTGCAGGAAGCCACTTTTGCACTTGTATTAGTGTGGAAAAAACACTTTTTGCACTTGTCATAGTGATGAAAAACCACATTTCGCACTTGTGTTAGTGTTGAAAAACCACTTTTCGCACTTGTGTTGGTGCAGGAAACCACTATTGCACTTGTATTAGTGTGGAAAAAACACTTTTCGCACTTGTGTTAGTGTTGAAAACCACTTTTCGCACTTGTGTTAGTGTTGAAAAACCACTTTTCGCACTTGTGTTAGTGTTGAAAAGCCACTTTTCGCACTTGTGTTGGTGCAGGAAACCACTTTTGCACTTGTATTAGTGTGGAAAAACCACTTTTCGCACTTGTGTTAGTGTTGAAAAACCACTTTTCGCACTTGTGTTGGTGCAGGAAACCACTTTTGCACTTGTATTAGTGTGGGAAAAATACTTTTCGCACTTGTGTTAGTGTAGAAAAACCACTTTTCGCACTTGTGTTAGTGTTGAAAAACCACTTTTCGCACTTGTGTTAGTGTTGAAAACCACTTTTCGCACTTGTGTTGGTGCAGGAAGCCACTTTTGCACTTGTATTAGTGTGGAAAAAACACTTTTTGCACTTGTCATAGTGATGAAAAACCACATTTCGCACTTGTGTTAGTGTTGAAAAACCACTTTTCGCACTTGTGTTGGTGCAGGAAACCACTATTGCACTTGTATTAGTGTGGAAAAAACACTTTTCGCACTTGTGTTAGTGTTGAAAAACCACTTTTCGCACTTGTGTTAGTGTTGAAAAACCACTTTTCGCACTTGTGTTAGTGTTGAAAAGCCACTTTTCGCACTTGTGTTGGTGCAGGAAACCACTTTTGCACTTGTATTAGTGTGGAAAAACCACTTTTCGCACTTGTGTTAGTGTTGAAAAGCCACTTTTCGCACTTGTGTTAGTGTTGAAAAACCACTTTTCGCACTTGTGTATGTGCAGGAAACCACTTTTGCACTTGTATTAGTGTGGAAAAAAGACTTTTTGCACTTGTGATAGTGTTGAAAAACCACTTTTCGCACTTTTGTTAGTGTTGAAAAACCACTTTTCGCACATGTGTTGGTGCAGGAAACCACTTTTGCACTTGTATTAGCGTGGAAAAATCACTTTTCGCACTTGTGTTAGTGTTGAAAAACCACTTTTCGCACTTGTGTTAGTGTTGAAAAACCACTTTTCGCACTTGTGTTAGTGTTGAAAAACCACTTTTCGCACTTGTGTTGGTGCAGGAAACCACTTTTGCACTTGTATTAGTGTGGAAAAAACACTTTTCGCACTTGTGTTAGTGTTGAAAAACCACATTTCGCACTTGTGTTGGTGCAGGAAACCACTTTTGCACTTGTATTAGTGTGGAAAAACCACTTATCGCACTTGTGTTAGTGTTGAAAAACCACTTTTCGCACTTGTGTTGGTGCAGGAAACCACTTTTGCACTTGTATTAGTGTGGAAAAACCACTTTTTGCACTTGTGTTAGTGTTGAAAAACCATTTTTCGCACTTGTGTTAGTGTTGAAAAACCACTTTTCGCACTTGTGTTGGTGCAGGAAACCACTTTTGCACTTGTATTAGTGTGGAAAAAACACTTTTTGCACTTGTGATAGTGTTGAAAAACCACTTTTCGCACTTGTGTTAGTGTTGAAAAACCACTTTTCGCACTTGTGTTGGTGCAGGAAACCACTTTTGCACTTGTATTAGTGTGGAAAAGCCACTTTTCACACTTGTGTTAGTGTTGAAAAACCACTTTTCGCACTTGTGTTAGTGTTGAAAAACCACTTTTCGCACTTGTGTTAGTGTTGAAAAACCACTTTTCGCACTTGTGTTGGTGCAGGAAACCACTTTTGCACTTGTATTAGTGTGGAAAAAACACTTTCCGCACTTGTGTTAGTGTTGAAAAACCACTTTTCGCACTTGTGTTAGTGTTGAAAAACCACTTTTCGCACTTGTGTTAGTGTTGAAAAACCACTTTTTGCACTTGTGTTGGAGCAGGAAACCACTTTTGCACTTGTATTAGTGTGGAAAAACCACTTTTTGCACTTGTGATAGTGTTGAAAAACCACTTTTCGCACTTGTGTTAGTGTTGAAAAACCACTTTTCGCACTTGTGTTGGTGCAGGAAACCACTTTTGCACTTGTATTAGTGTGGAAAAAACACTTTCTGCACTTGTGATAGTGTTGAAAAACCACTTTTCGCACTTGTGTTAGTGTTGAAAAACCACTTTTCGCACTTGTGTTAGTGTTGAAAAACCACTTTTCGCACTTGTGTTGGTGCAGGAAACCACTTTTGCACTTGTATTAGTGTGGAAAAAATACTTTTCGCACTTGTGTTAGTGTAGAAAAACCACTTTTCGCACTTGTGTTAGTGTTGAAAAACCACTTTTCGCACTTGTGTTAGTGTTGAAAAACCACTTTTCGCACTTGTGTTGGTGCAGGAAGCCACTTTTGCACTTGTATTAGTGTGGAAAAAACACTTTTTGCACTTGTCATAGTGATGAAAAACCACATTTCGCACTTGTGTTAGTGTTGAAAAACCACTTTTCGCACTTGTGTTGGTGCAGGAAACCACTATTGCACTTGTATTAGTGTGGAAAAAACACTTTTCGCACTTGTGTTAGTGTTGAAAAACCACTTTTCGCACTTGTGTTAGTGTTGAAAAACCACTTTTCGCACTTGTGTTAGTGTTGAAAAGCCACTTTTCGCACTTGTGTTGGTGCAGGAAACCACTTTTGCACTTGTATTAGTGTGGAAAAACCACTTTTCGCACTTGTGTTAGTGTTGAAAAGCCACTTTTCGCACTTGTGTTAGTGTTGAAAAACCACTTTTCGCACTTGTGTATGTGCAGGAAACCACTTTTGCACTTGTATTAGTGTGGAAAAAAGACTTTTTGCACTTGTGATAGTGTTGAAAAACCACTTTTCGCACTTTTGTTAGTGTTGAAAAACCACTTTTCGCACTTGTGTTGGTGCAGGAAACCACTTTTGCACTTGTATTAGTGTGGAAAAATCACTTTTCGCACTTGTGTTAGTGTTGAAAAACCACTTTTCGCACTTGTGTTAGTGTTGAAAAACCACTTTTCGCACTTGTGTTAGTGTTGAAAAACCACTTTTCGCACTTGTGTTGGTGCAGGAAACCACTTTTGCACTTGTATTAGTGTGGAAAAAACACTTTTCGCACTTGTGTTAGTGTTGAAAAACCCCATTTCGCACTTGTGTTGGTGCAGGAAACCACTTTTGCACTTGTATTAGTGTGGAAAAACCACTTATCGCACTTGTGTTAGTGTTGAAAAACCACTTTTCGCACTTGTGTTGGTGCAGGAAACCACTTTTGCACTTGTATTAGTGTGGAAAAACCACTTTTTGCACTTGTGTTAGTGTTGAAAAACCATTTTTCGCACTTGTGTTAGTGTTGAAAAACCACTTTTCGCACTTGTGTTGGTGCAGGAAACCACTTTTGCACTTGTATTAGTGTGGAAAAAACCACTTTTCACACTTGTGTTAGTGTTGAAAAACCACTTTTCGCACTTGTGTTAGTGTTGAAAAACCACTTTTCGCACTTGTGTTAGTGTTGAAAAACCACTTTTCGCACTTGTGTTGGTGCAGGAAACCACTTTTGCACTTGTATTAGTGTGGAAAAAACACTTTTCGCACTTGTGTTAGTGTTGAAAAACCACTTTTCGCACTTGTGTTAGTGTTGAAAACCACTTTTCGCACTTGTGTTCGTGTTGAAAAACCACTTTTCGCACTTGTGTTGGTGCAGGAAACCACTTTAGCACTTGTATTAGTGTGGAAAAAATACTTTTCGCACTTGTGTCAGTGTAGAAAAACCACTTTTCGCACTTGTGTTAGTGTTGAAAAACCACTTTTCGCACTTGTGTTAGTGTTGAAAAACCACTTTTCGCACTTGTGTTGGTGCAGGAAGCCACTTTTGCACTTGTATTAGTGTGGAAAAAACACTTTTTGCACTTGTCATAGTGATGAAAAACCACATTTCGCACTTGTGTTAGTGTTGAAAAACCACTTTTCGCACTTGTGTTGGTGCAGGAAACCACTATTGCACTTGTATTAGTGTGGAAAAAACACTTTTCGCACTTGTGTTAGTGTTGAAAAACCACTTTTCGCACTTGTGTTAGTGTTGAAAAACCACTTTTCGCACTTGTGTTAGTGTTGAAAAGCCACTTTTCGCACTTGTGTTGGTGCAGGAAACCACTTTTGCACTTGTATTAGTGTGGAAAAACCACTTTTCGCACTTGTGTTAGTGTTGAAAAGCCACTTTTCGCACTTGTGTTAGTGTTGAAAAACCACTTTTCGCACTTGTGTATGTGCAGGAAACCACTTTTGCACTTGTATTAGTGTGGAAAAAAGACTTTTTGCACTTGTGATAGTGTTGAAAAACCACTTTTCGCACTTTTGTTAGTGTTGAAAAACCACTTTTCGCACTTGTGTTGGTGCAGGAAACCACTTTTGCACTTGTATTAGTGTGGAAAAATCACTTTTCGCACTTGTGTTAGTGTTGAAAAACCACTTTTCGCACTTGTGTTAGTGTTGAAAAACCACTTTTCGCACTTGTGTTAGTGTTGAAAAACCACTTTTCGCACTTGTGTTGGTGCAGGAAACCACTTTTGCACTTGTATTAGTGTGGAAAAAACACTTTTTGCACTTGTGTTAGTGTAGAAAAACCACATTTCGCACTTGTGTTGGTGCAGGAAACCACTTTTGCACTTGTATTAGTGTGGAAAAACCACTTATCGCACTTGTGTTAGTGTTGAAAAACCACTTTTCGCACTTGTGTTGGTGCAGGAAACCACTTTTGCACTTGTATTAGTGTGGAAAAACCACTTTTTGCACTTGTGTTAGTGTTGAAAAACCATTTTTCGCACTTGTGTTAGTGTTGAAAAACCACTTTTCGCACTTGTGTTGGTGCAGGAAACCACTTTTGCACTTGTATTAGTGTGGAAAAAACACTTTTTGCACTTGTGATAGTGTTGAAAAACCACTTTTCGCACTTGTGTTAGTGTTGAAAAACCACTTTTCGCACTTGTGTTGGTGCAGGAAACCACTTTTCGCACTTGTGTTAGTGTTGAAAAAGCACTTTTCGGACTTGTGTTAGTGTTGAAAAACCACTTTTCGCACTTGTGTTAGTGTTGAAAAACCACTTTTCGCACTTGTGTTGGTGCAGGAAACCACTTTTGCACTTGTATTAGTGTGGAAAAAACACTTTTCGCACTTGTGTTAGTGTTGAAAAACCACTTTTCGCACTTGTGTTAGTGTTGAAAAACCACTTTTCGCACTTGTGTTTCGCACCACTTTTCGCACTTGTGTTAGTGTTGAAAAACCACTTTTCGCACTTGTGTTGGTGCAGGAAACCACTTTTGCACTTGTATTAGTGTGGAAAAACCACTTTTCGCACTTGTGTTAGTGTTGAAAAACCACTTTTCGCACTTGTGTTAGTGTTGAAAAACCACTTTTCGCACTTGTGTTGGTGCAGGAAACCACTTTTGCACTTGTATTAGTGTGGAAAAAACACTTTTTGCACTTGTGATAGTGTTGAAAAACCACTTTTCACACTTGTGTTAGTGTTGAAAAACCACTTTTTGCACTTGTGTTAGTGTTGAAAAACCACTTTTCACACTTGTGTTGGTGCAGGAAACCACTTTTGCACTTGTATTAGTGTGGAAAAAACACTTTTCGCACTTGTGTTAGTGTTGAAAAACCACTTTTCGCACTTGTGTTAGTGTTGAAAAACCACTTTTCGCACTTGTGTTAGTGTTGAAAAACCACTTTTCGCACTTGTGTTGGTGCAGGAAACCACTTTTGCATTTGTATTAGTGTGGAAAAAACACTTTTTGCACTTGTGATAGTGTTGAAAATCCACTTTTCGCACTTGTGTTAGTGTTGAAAAACCACTTTTCGCACTTGTGTTGGTGCAGGAAACCACTTTTGCACTTGTATTAGTGTGGAAAAAACACTTTTCGCACTTGTGTTAGTGTTTAAAAACCACTTTTCGCACTTGGGTTAGTGTTGAAAAACCACTTTTCGCACTTGTGTTGGTGCAGGAAACCACTTTTGCATTTGTATTAGTGTGGAAAAACCACTTTTTGCACTTGTGTTAGTGTTGAAAAACCACTTTTCGCACTTGTGTTAGTGTTGAAAAACAACTTTTCGCACTTGTGTTGGTGCAGGAAACCAGTTTTACACTTGTATTAGTGTGGAAAAACACTTTTTGCACTTGTAATAGTGTTGAAAAACAACTTTTCGCACTTGTGTTAGTGTTGAAAAACCACTTTTCGCACTTGTGTTAGTGTTGAAAAACCACTTTTCGCACTTGTGTTAGTGTTGAAAAACCACTTTTCGCACTTGTGTTAGTGTTGAAAAACCACTTTTCGCACTTGTGTTGGAGCAGGAAACCACTTTTGCACTTGTATTAGTGTGGAAAAAACACTTTTTGCACTTGTGATAGTGTTGAAAAACCACTTTTCGCACTTGTGTTAGTGTTGAAAAACCACTTTTCGCACTTGTGTTGGTGCAGGAAACCACTTTTGCACTTGTATTAGTGTGGGAAAAATACTTTTCGCACTTGTGTTAGTGTAGAAAAACCACTTTTCGCACTTGTGTTAGTGTTGAAAAACCACTTTTCGCACTTGTGTTAGTGTTGAAAAACCACTTTTCGCACTTGTGTTGGTGCAGGAAGCCACTTTTGCACTTGTATTAGTGTGGAAAAAACACTTTTTGCACTTGTGATAGTGTTGAAAAACCACTTTTCGCACTTGTGTTAGTGTTGAAAAACCACTTTTCGCACTTGTGTTAGTGTTGAAAAACCACTTTTCGCACTTGTGTTGGTGCAGGAAACCACTTTTGCACTTGTATTAGTGTGGGAAAAATACTTTTCGCACTTGTGTTAGTGTAGAAAAACCACTTTTCGCACTTGTGTTAGTGTTGAAAAACCACTTTTCGCACTTGTGTTAGTGTTGAAAAACCACTTTTCGCACTTGTGTTGGTGCAGGAAGCCACTTTTGCACTTGTATTAGTGTGGAAAAAACACTTTTTGCACTTGTCATAGTGATGAAAAACCACATTTCGCACTTGTGTTAGTGTTGAAAAACCACTTTTCGCACTTGTGTTGGTGCAGGAAACCACTATTGCACTTGTATTAGTGTGGAAAAAACACTTTTCGCACTTGTGTTAGTGTTGAAAAACCACTTTTCGCACTTGTGTTAGTGTTGAAAAACCACTTTTCGCACTTGTGTTAGTGTTGAAAAGCCACTTTTCGCACTTGTGTTGGTGCAGGAAACCACTTTTGCACTTGTATTAGTGTGGAAAAACCACTTTTCGCACTTGTGTTAGTGTTGAAAAGCCACTTTTCGCACTTGTGTTAGTGTTGAAAAACCACTTTTCGCACTTGTGTATGTGCAGGAAACCACTTTTGCACTTGTATTAGTGTGGAAAAAAGACTTTTTGCACTTGTGATAGTGTTGAAAAACCACTTTTCGCACTTTTGTTAGTGTTGAAAAACCACTTTTCGCACATGTGTTGGTGCAGGAAACCACTTTTGCACTTGTATTAGCGTGGAAAAATCACTTTTCGCACTTGTGTTAGTGTTGAAAAACCACTTTTCGCACTTGTGTTAGTGTTGAAAAACCACTTTTCGCACTTGTGTTAGTGTTGAAAAACCACTTTTCGCACTTGTGTTGGTGCAGGAAACCACTTTTGCACTTGTATTAGTGTGGAAAAAACACTTTTCGCACTTGTGTTAGTGTTGAAAAACCACATTTCGCACTTGTGTTGGTGCAGGAAACCACTTTTGCACTTGTATTAGTGTGGAAAAACCACTTATCGCACTTGTGTTAGTGTTGAAAAACCACTTTTCGCACTTGTGTTGGTGCAGGAAACCACTTTTGCACTTGTATTAGTGTGGAAAAACCACTTTTTGCACTTGTGTTAGTGTTGAAAAACCATTTTTCGCACTTGTGTTAGTGTTGAAAAACCACTTTTCGCACTTGTGTTGGTGCAGGAAACCACTTTTGCACTTGTATTAGTGTGGAAAAAACACTTTTTGCACTTGTGATAGTGTTGAAAAACCACTTTTCGCACTTGTGTTAGTGTTGAAAAACCACTTTTCGCACTTGTGTTGGTGCAGGAAACCACTTTTGCACTTGTATTAGTGTGGAAAAGCCACTTTTCACACTTGTGTTAGTGTTGAAAAACCACTTTTCGCACTTGTGTTAGTGTTGAAAAACCACTTTTCGCACTTGTGTTAGTGTTGAAAAACCACTTTTCGCACTTGTGTTGGTGCAGGAAACCACTTTTGCACTTGTATTAGTGTGGAAAAAACACTTTCCGCACTTGTGTTAGTGTTGAAAAACCACTTTTCGCACTTGTGTTAGTGTTGAAAAACCACTTTTCGCACTTGTGTTTGTGTTGAAAAACCACTTTTTGCACTTGTGTTGGAGCAGGAAACCACTTTTGCACTTGTATTAGTGTGGAAAAACCACTTTTTGCACTTGTGATAGTGTTGAAAAACCACTTTTCGCACTTGTGTTAGTGTTGAAAAACCACTTTTCGCACTTGTGTTGGTGCAGGAAACCACTTTTGCACTTGTATTAGTGTGGAAAAAACACTTTCTGCACTTGTGATAGTGTTGAAAAACCACTTTTTGCACTTGTGTTAGTGTTGAAAAACCACTTTTCGCACTTGTGTTAGTGTTGAAAAACCACTTTTCGCACTTGTGTTGGTGCAGGAAACCACTTTTGCACTTGTATTAGTGTGGAAAAAATACTTTTCGCACTTGTGTGTGTTAGTGTAGAAAAACCACTTTTCGCACTTGTGTTAGTGTTGAAAAACCACTTTTCGCACTTGTGTTAGTGTTGAAAAACCACTTTTCGCACTTGTGTTGGTGCAGGAAGCCACTTTTGCACTTGTATTAGTGTGGAAAAAACACTTTTTGCACTTGTCATAGTGATGAAAAACCACATTTCGCACTTGTGTTAGTGTTGAAAAACCACTTTTCGCACTTGTGTTGGTGCAGGAAACCACTATTGCACTTGTATTAGTGTGGAAAAAACACTTTTCGCACTTGTGTTAGTGTTGAAAAACCACTTTTCGCACTTGTGTTAGTGTTGAAAAACCACTTTTCGCACTTGTGTTAGTGTTGAAAAGCCACTTTTCGCACTTGTGTTGGTGCAGGAAACCACTTTTGCACTTGTATTAGTGTGGAAAAACCACTTTTCGCACTTGTGTTAGTGTTGAAAAGCCACTTTTCGCACTTGTGTTAGTGTTGAAAAACCACTTTTCGCACTTGTGTATGTGCAGGAAACCACTTTTGCACTTGTATTAGTGTGGAAAAAAGACTTTTTGCACTTGTGATAGTGTTGAAAAACCACTTTTCGCACTTTTGTTAGTGTTGAAAAACCACTTTTCGCACTTGTGTTGGTGCAGGAAACCACTTTTGCACTTGTATTAGTGTGGAAAAATCACTTTTCGCACTTGTGTTAGTGTTGAAAAACCACTTTTCGCACTTGTGTTAGTGTTGAAAAACCACTTTTCGCACTTGTGTTAGTGTTGAAAAACCACTTTTCGCACTTGTGTTGGTGCAGGAAACCACTTTTGCACTTGTATTAGTGTGGAAAAAACACTTTTCGCACTTGTGTTAGTGTTGAAAAACCCCATTTCGCACTTGTGTTGGTGCAGGAAACCACTTTTGCACTTGTATTAGTGTGGAAAAACCACTTATCGCACTTGTGTTAGTGTTGAAAAACCACTTTTCGCACTTGTGTTGGTGCAGGAAACCACTTTTGCACTTGTATTAGTGTGGAAAAACCACTTTTTGCACTTGTGTTAGTGTTGAAAAACCATTTTTCGCACTTGTGTTAGTGTTGAAAAACCACTTTTCGCACTTGTGTTGGTGCAGGAAACCACTTTTGCACTTGTATTAGTGTGGAAAAACCACTTTTCACACTTGTGTTAGTGTTGAAAAACCACTTTTCGCACTTGTGTTAGTGTTGAAAAACCACTTTTCGCACTTGTGTTAGTGTTGAAAAACCACTTTTCGCACTTGTGTTGGTGCAGGAAACCACTTTTGCACTTGTATTAGTGTGGAAAAAACACTTTTCGCACTTGTGTTAGTGTTGAAAAACCACTTTTCGCACTTGTGTTAGTGTTGAAAACCACTTTTCGCACTTGTGTTCGTGTTGAAAAACCACTTTTCGCACTTGTGTTGGTGCAGGAAACCACTTTAGCACTTGTATTAGTGTGGAAAAAATACTTTTCGCACTTGTGTCAGTGTAGAAAAACCACTTTTCGCACTTGTGTTAGTGTTGAAAAACCACTTTTCGCACTTGTGTTAGTGTTGAAAAACCACTTTTCGCACTTGTGTTGGTGCAGGAAGCCACTTTTGCACTTGTATTAGTGTGGAAAAAACACTTTTTGCACTTGTCATAGTGATGAAAAACCACATTTCGCACTTGTGTTAGTGTTGAAAAACCACTTTTCGCACTTGTGTTGGTGCAGGAAACCACTATTGCACTTGTATTAGTGTGGAAAAAACACTTTTCGCACTTGTGTTAGTGTTGAAAAACCACTTTTCGCACTTGTGTTAGTGTTGAAAAACCACTTTTCGCACTTGTGTTAGTGTTGAAAAGCCACTTTTCACACTTGTGTTGGTGCAGGAAACCACTTTTGCACTTGTATTAGTGTGGAAAAACCACTTTTCGCACTTGTGTTAGTGTTGAAAAGCCACTTTTCGCACTTGTGTTAGTGTTGAAAAACCACTTTTCGCACTTGTGTATGTGCAGGAAACCACTTTTGCACTTGTATTAGTGTGGAAAAAAGACTTTTTGCACTTGTGATAGTGTTGAAAAACCACTTTTCGCACTTTTGTTAGTGTTGAAAAACCACTTTTCGCACTTGTGTTGGTGCAGGAAACCACTTTTGCACTTGTATTAGTGTGGAAAAATCACTTTTCGCACTTGTGTTAGTGTTGAAAAACCACTTTTCGCACTTGTGTTAGTGTTGAAAAACCACTTTTCGCACTTGTGTTAGTGTTGAAAAACCACTTTTCGCACTTGTGTTGGTGCAGGAAACCACTTTTGCACTTGTATTAGTGTGGAAAAAACACTTTTTGCACTTGTGTTAGTGTTGAAAAACCACATTTCGCACTTGTGTTGGTGCAGGAAACCACTTTTGCACTTGTATTAGTGTGGAAAAACCACTTATCGCACTTGTGTTAGTGTTAGTGTTGAAAAACCACTTTTCGCACTTGTGTTGGTGCAGGAAACCACTTTTGCACTTGTATTAGTGTGGAAAAACCACTTTTTGCACTTGTGTTAGTGTTGAAAAACCATTTTTCGCACTTGTGTTAGTGTTGAAAACCACTTTTCGCACTTGTGTTGGTGCAGGAAACCACTTTTGCACTTGTATTAGTGTGGAAAAAACACTTTTTGCACTTGTGATAGTGTTGAAAAACCACTTTTCGCACTTGTGTTAGTGTTGAAAAAACACTTTTCGCACTTGTGTTAGTGTTGAAAAACCACTTTTTGCACTTGTGTTAGTGTTGAAAAACCACTTTTCGCACTTGTGTTAGTGTTGAAAAACCACTTTTCGCACTTGTGTTGGTGCTGGAAACCACTTTAGCACTTGTATTAGTGTGGAAAAAACACTTTTTGCACTTGTGATAGTGTTGAAAACCCACTTTTCGCACTTGTGTTAGTGTTGAAACACCACTTTTCGCACTTGTGTTAGTGTTGAAAAACCACTTTTTCGCACTTGTGTTAGTGTGGAAAAAACACTTTTCGCACTTGTGTAGTGTTGAAAAACCACTTTTCGCACTTGTGTTAGTGTTGAAAAACCACTTTTCGCACTTGTGTTAGTGTTGAAAAACCACTTTTCGCACTTGTGTTGGTGCAGGAAACCACTTTTGCACTTGTATTAGTGTGGAAAAACCACTTTTCGCACTTGTGTTAGTGTTGAAAAACCACTTTTCGCACTTGTGTTAGTGTTGAAAAACCACTTTTCGCACTTGTGTTGGTGCAGGAAACCACTTTTGCACTTGTATTAGTGTGGAAAAAACACTTTTTGCACTTGTGATAGTGTTGAAAAACCACTTTTCGCACTTGTGTTAGTGTTGAAAAACCACTTTTCGCACTTGTGTTGGTGCAGGAAACCACTTTTGCACTTGTATTAGTGTGGAAAAACCACTTTTCACACTTGTGTTAGTGTTGAAAAACCACTTTTCACACTTGTGTTGGTGCAGGAAACCACTTTTGCACTTGTATTAGTGTGGAAAAACCACTTTTGGCACTTGTGTTAGTGTTGAAAACCACTTTTCGCAATTGTGTTAGTGTTGAAAAACCACTTTTCGCACTTGTGTTAGTGTTGAAAAACCACTTTTCGCACTTGTGTTGGTGCAGGAAACCACTTTTGCATTTCTATTAGTGTGGAAAAAACACTTTTCGCACTTGTGTTAGTGTTGAAAAACCACTTTTCGCACTTGTGTTAGTGTTGAAAACCACTTTTCGCACTTGTGTTAGTGTTGAAAAACCACTTTTCGCACATGTGTTGGTGCAGGAAACCACTTTTGCACTTGTATTAGTGTGGAAAAACCACTTTTCGCACTTGTGTTAGTGTTGAAAAGCCACTTTTCGCACTTGTGTTAGTGTTGAAAAACCACTTTTCGCACTTGTGTTGGTGCAGGAAACTACTTTTGCACTTGTATTAGTGTGGAAAAAACACTTTTTGCACTTGTGATAGTGTTGAAAAACCACTTTTCGCACTTGTGTTAGTGTTGAAAAACCACTTTTCACACTTGTGTTAGTGTTGAAAAACACTTTTCGCACTTGTGTTGGTGCAGGAAACCACTTTTGCACTTGTATTAGTGTGGAAAAAACCACTTTTGCACTTGTGTTAGTGTTGAAAAATCACTTTTCGCACTTGTGTTAGTGTTGAAAAACAACTTTTCGCACTTGTGTTAGTGTTGAAAAACCACTTTTCGCACTTGTGTTGGTGCAGGAAACCACTTTTGCACTTGTATTAGTGTGGAAAAAACACTTTTTGCACTTGTGATAGTGTTGAAAAACCACTTTTCGCACTTGTGTTAGTGTTGAAAACCACTTTTCGCACTTGTGTTGGTGCAGGAAACCACTTATCGCACTTGTGTTAGTGTTGAAAAACCACTTTTCACACTTGTGTTTGTGTTGAAAAACCACTTTTCGCACTTGTGTTAGTGTTGAAAAACCACTTTTCGCACTTTTGTTGGTGCAGGAAACCACTTATCGCACTTGTGTTAGTGTTGAAAAACCACTTTCGCACTTGTGTTAGTGTTGAAAAACCACTTTTCGCACTTGTGTTAGTGTTGAAAAACCACTTTTCGCACTTGTGTTAGTGTTGAAAAACCACTTTTCGCACTTGTGTTAGTGTTGAAAAACCACTTTTCGCACTTGTGTTGGAGCAGGAAACCACTTTTGCACTTGTATTAGTGTGGAAAAAGCACTTTTTGCACTTGTGATAGTGTTGAAAAACCACTTTTCGCACTTGTGTTAGTGTTGAAAAACCACTTTTTGCACTTGTGTTAGTGTTGAAAAACCACTTTTTGCACTTGTGTTAGTGTTGAAAAACCACTTTTCGCACTTGTGTTGGTGCAGGAAACCACTTTTGCACTTGTATTAGTGTGGAAAAACCACTTTTTGCACTTGTGTTAGTGTTGAAAAACAACATTTCGCACTTGTGTTAGTGTTGAAAAACCACTTTTTGCACTTGTGTTGGTGCAGGAAACCACTTTTGCACTTGTATTAGTGTGGAAAACCACTTTTTGCACTTGTGATGGTGTTGAAAAACCACTTTTCACACTTGTGTTAGTGTTGAAAAACCACTTTTCGCACTTGTGTTGGTGCAGGAAACCACTTTTGCACTTGTATTAGTGTGGAAAACCACTTTTTGCACTTGTGATGGTGTTGAAAAACCACTTTTCACACTTGTGTTAGTGTTGAAAAACCACTTTTCGCACTTGTGTTAGTGTTGAAAGACCACTTTTCGCACTTGTGTTGGTGCAGGAAACCACTTTTGCACTTATATTAGTGTGGAAAAACCACTTTTCGCACTTGTGTTAGTGTTGAAAAGCCACTTTTCGCACTTGTGTTAGTGTTGAAAAACCACTTTTCGCACTTGTGTTGGTGCAGGAAACCACTTTTGCACTTGCATTAGTGTGGAAAAAACACTTTTTGCACTTGTGATAGTGTTGAAAAACCACAGTTCGCACTTGTGTTAGTGTTGAAAAACCACTTTTCGCACTTGTGTTGGTGCAGGAAACCACTTTTGCACTTGTATTAGTGTGGAAAAACCACTTTTTGCACTTGTGTTAGTGTTGAAAAACCACTTTTCGCACTTGTGTTAGTGTTGAAAAACCACTTTTCGCACTTGTGTTCGTGTTGAAAAACCACTTTTCGCACTTGTGTTGGTGCAGGAAACCACTTTTGCACTTGTATTAGTGTGGAAAAACCACTTTTTGCACTTGTGTTAGTGTTGAAAAACCATTTTTCGCACTTGTGTTGGTGTTGAAAAACCACTTTTCGCACTTGTGTTGGTGCAGGAAACCACTTTTGCACTTGTATTAGTGTGGAAAAAACACTTTTTGCACTTGTGATAGTGTTGAAAAACCACATTTCGCACTTGTGTTAGTGTTGAAAAACCACTTTTCGCACTTGTGTTGGTGCAGGAAACCACTTTTGCACTTGTATTAGTGTGGAAAAACCACTTTTTGCACTTGTGTTAGTGTTGAAAAACCACTTTTCGCACTTGTGTTAGTGTTGAAAAACCACTTTTCGCACTTGTGTTAGTGTTGAAAAACCACTTTTCGCACTTGTGTTGGTGCAGGAAACCACTTTTGCACTTGTATTAGTGTGGAAAAACCACTTTTTGCACTTGTGTTAGTGTTGAAAAACCACTTTTCACACTTGTGTTGGTGCAGGAAACCACTTTTGCACTTGTATTAGTGTGGAAAAAACACTTTTTGCACTTGTGATAGTGTTGAAAAACCACTTTTCGCACTTGTGTTAGTGTTGAAAAACCACTTTTCGCACTTGTGTTGGTGCAGGAAACCACTTTTCACACTTGTGTTAGTGTTGAAAAACCACTTTTCGCACTTGTGTTGGTGCAGGAAACCACTTTTGCACTTGTATTAGTGTGGAAAAAAGACTTTTCGCACTTGTGTTAGTGTTGAAAAACCACTTTTCGCACTTGTGTTAGTGTTGAAAAACCACTTTTCGCACTTGTGTTAGTGTTGAAAAACCACTTTTCGCACTTGTGTTGGTGCAGGAAACCACTTTTGCATTTGTATTAGTGTGGAAAAAACACTTTTTGCACTTGTGATAGTGTTGAAAATCCACTTTTCGCACTTGTGTTAGTGTTGAAAAACCACTTTTCGCACTTGTGTTGGTGCAGGAAACCACTTTTGCACTTGTATTAGTGTGGAAAAAACACTTTTCGCACTTGTGTTAGTGTTGAAAAACCACTTTTCGCACTTGTGTTAGTGTTGAAAAACCACTTTTCGCACTTGTGTTGGTGCAGGAAACCACTTTTGCATTTGTATTAGTGTGGAAAAACCACTTTTCGCACTTGTGTTAGTGTTGAAAAACCACTTTTCGCACTTGTGTTAGTGTTGAAAAACAACTTTTCGCACTTGTGTTGGTGCAGGAAACCAGTTTTACACTTGTATTAGTGTGGAAAAAACACTTTTTGCACTTGTAATAGTGTTGAAAAACAACTTTTCGCACCTGTGTTAGTGTTGAAAAACCACTTTTCGCACTTGTGTTAGTGTTGAAAAACCACTTTTCGCACTTGTGTTGGTGCAGGAAGCCACTTTTGCACTTGTATTAGTGTGGAAAAAACACTTTTTGCACTTGTCATAGTGATGAAAAACCACATTTCGCACTTGTGTTAGTGTTGAAAAACCACTTTTCGCACTTGTGTTGGTGCAAGAAACCACTATTGCACTTGTATTAGTGTGGAAAAAACACTTTTCGCACTTGTGTTAGTGTTGAAAAACCACTTTTCGCACTTGTGTTAGTGTTGAAAAACCACTTTTCGCACTTGTGTTAGTGTTGAAAAGCCACTTTTCGCACTTGTGTTGGTGCAGGAAACCACTTTTGCACTTGTATTAGTGTGGAAAAACCACTTTTCGCACTTGTGTTAGTGTTGAAAAGCCACTTTTCGCACTTGTGTTAGTGTTGAAAAACCACTTTTCGCACTTGTGTATGTGCAGGAAACCACTTTTGCACTTGTATTAGTGTGGAAAAAAGAATTTTTGCACTTGTGATAGTGTTGAAAAACCACTTTTCGCACTTTTGTTAGTGTTGAAAAACCACTTTTCGCACTTGTGTTGGTGCAGGAAACCACTTTTGCACTTGTATTAGTGTGGAAAAATCACTTTTCGCACTTGTGTTAGTGTTGAAAAACCACTTTTTGCACTTGTGTTAGTGTTGAAAAACCACTTTTCGCACTTGTGTTAGTGTTGAAAAACCACTTTTCGCACTTGTGTTGGTGCAGGAAACCACTTTTGCACTTGTATTAGTGTGGAAAAAACACTTTTCGCACTTGTGTTAGTGTTGAAAAACCACATTTCGCACTTGTGTTGGTGCAGGAAACCACTTTTGCACTTGTATTAGTGTGGAAAAACCACTTATCGCACTTGTGTTAGTGTTGAAAAACCACTTTTCGCACTTGTGTTGGTGCAGGAAACCACTTTTGCACTTGTATTAGTGTGGAAAAACCACTTTTTGCACTTGTGTTAGTGTTGAAAAACCACTTTTCGCACTTGTGTTAGTGTTGAAAAACCACTTTTCGCACTTGTGTTGGTGCAGGAAACCACTTTTGCACTTGTATTAGTGTGGAAAAAACACTTTTTGCACTTGTGATAGTGTTGAAAAACCACTTTTCGCACTTGTGTTAGTGTTGAAAAACCCCTTTTCGCACTTGTGTTGGTGCAGGAAACCACTTTTGCACTTGTATTAGTGTGGAAAAACCACTTTTCGCACTTGTGTTAGTGTTGAAAAACCACTTTTCGCACTTGTGTTAGTGTTGAAAAACCACTTTTCGCACTTGTGTTGGTGCAGGAAACCACTTTTGCACTTGTATTAGTGTGGAAAAAACACTTTTCGCACTTGTGTTAGTGTTGAAAAACCACTTTTCGCACTTGTGTTAGTGTTGAAAAACCACTTTTCGCACTTGTGTTGGTGCAGGAAACCACTTTTGCACTTGTATTAGTGTGGAAAAAACCACTTTTTGCACTTGTGTTAGTGTTGAAAAATCACTTTTCGCACTTGTGTTAGTGTTGAAAAACAACTTTTCGCACTTGTGTTAGTGTTGAAAAACCACTTTTCGCACTTGTGTTGGTGCAGGAAACCACTTTTGCACTTGTATTAGTGTGGAAAAAACACTTTTTGCACTTGTGATAGTGTTGAAAAACCACTTTTCGCACTTGTGTTAGTGTTGAAAAACCACTTTTCGCACTTGTGTTGGTGCAGGAAACCACTTTTGCACTTGTATTAGTGTGGAAAAAACACTTTTTGCACTTGTGATATTGTTGAAAAACCACATTTCGCACTTGTGTTAGTGTTGAAAAACCACTTTTCGCACTTGTGTTGGTGCAGGAAGCCACTTTTGCACTTGTATTAGTGTGGAAAAAACACTTTTTGCACTTGTCATAGTGATGAAAAACCACATTTCGCACTTGTGTTAGTGTTGAAAAACCACTTTTCGCACTTGTGTTGGTGCAGGAAACCACTATTGCACTTGTATTAGTGTGGAAAAAACACTTTTCGCACTTGTGTTAGTGTTGAAAAACCACTTTTCGCACTTGTGTTAGTGTTGAAAAACCACTTTTCGCACTTGTGTTAGTGTTGAAAAGCCACTTTTCGCACTTGTGTTGGTGCAGGAAACCACTTTTGCACTTGTATTAGTGTGGAAAAACCACTTTTCGCACTTGTGTTAGTGTTGAAAAACCACTTTTCGCACTTGTGTTGGTGCAGGAAACCACTTTTGCACTTGTATTAGTGTGGGAAAAATACTTTTCGCACTTGTGTTAGTGTAGAAAAACCACTTTTCGCACTTGTGTTAGTGTTGAAAAACCACTTTTCGCACTTGTGTTAGTGTTGAAAAACCACTTTTCGCACTTGTGTTGGTGCAGGAAACCACTATTGCACTTGTATTAGTGTGGAAAAAACACTTTTCGCACTTGTGTTAGTGTTGAAAAACCACTTTTCGCACTTGTGTTAGTGTTGAAAAACCACTTTTCGCACTTGTGTTAGTGTTGAAAAGCCACTTTTCGCACTTGTGTTGGTGCAGGAAACCACTTTTGCACTTGTATTAGTGTGGAAAAACCACTTTTCGCACTTGTGTTAGTGTTGAAAAGCCACTTTTCGCACTTGTGTTAGTGTTGAAAAACCACTTTTCGCACTTGTGTATGTGCAGGAAACCACTTTTGCACTTGTATTAGTGTGGAAAAAAGACTTTTTGCACTTGTGATAGTGTTGAAAAACCACTTTTCGCACTTTTGTTAGTGTTGAAAAACCACTTTTCGCACATGTGTTGGTGCAGGAAACCACTTTTGCACTTGTATTAGCGTGGAAAAATCACTTTTCGCACTTGTGTTAGTGTTGAAAAACCACTTTTCGCACTTGTGTTAGTGTTGAAAAACCACTTTTCGCACTTGTGTTAGTGTTGAAAAACCACTTTTCGCACTTGTGTTGGTGCAGGAAACCACTTTTGCACTTGTATTAGTGTGGAAAAAACACTTTTCGCACTTGTGTTAGTGTTGAAAAACCACATTTCGCACTTGTGTTGGTGCAGGAAACCACTTTTGCACTTGTATTAGTGTGGAAAAACCACTTATCGCACTTGTGTTAGTGTTGAAAAACCACTTTTCGCACTTGTGTTGGTGCAGGAAACCACTTTTGCACTTGTATTAGTGTGGAAAAACCACTTTTTGCACTTGTGTTAGTGTTGAAAAACCATTTTTCGCACTTGTGTTAGTGTTGAAAAACCACTTTTCGCACTTGTGTTGGTGCAGGAAACCACTTTTGCACTTGTATTAGTGTGGAAAAAACACTTTTTGCACTTGTGATAGTGTTGAAAAACCACTTTTCGCACTTGTGTTAGTGTTGAAAAACCACTTTTCGCACTTGTGTTGGTGCAGGAAACCACTTTTGCACTTGTATTAGTGTGGAAAAGCCACTTTTCACACTTGTGTTAGTGTTGAAAAACCACTTTTCGCACTTGTGTTAGTGTTGAAAAACCACTTTTCGCACTTGTGTTAGTGTTGAAAAACCACTTTTCGCACTTGTGTTGGTGCAGGAAACCACTTTTGCACTTGTATTAGTGTGGAAAAAACACTTTCCGCACTTGTGTTAGTGTTGAAAAACCACTTTTCGCACTTGTGTTAGTGTTGAAAAACCACTTTTCGCACTTGTGTTAGTGTTGAAAAACCACTTTTTGCACTTGTGTTGGAGCAGGAAACCACTTTTGCACTTGTATTAGTGTGGAAAAACCACTTTTTGCACTTGTGATAGTGTTGAAAAACCACTTTTCGCACTTGTGTTAGTGTTGAAAAACCACTTTTCGCACTTGTGTTGGTGCAGGAAACCACTTTTGCACTTGTATTAGTGTGGAAAAAACACTTTCTGCACTTGTGATAGTGTTGAAAAACCACTTTTCGCACTTGTGTTAGTGTTGAAAAACCACTTTTCGCACTTGTGTTAGTGTTGAAAAACCACTTTTCGCACTTGTGTTGGTGCAGGAAACCACTTTTGCACTTGTATTAGTGTGGAAAAAATACTTTTCGCACTTGTGTTAGTGTAGAAAAACCACTTTTCGCACTTGTGTTAGTGTTGAAAAACCACTTTTCGCACTTGTGTTAGTGTTGAAAAACCACTTTTCGCACTTGTGTTGGTGCAGGAAGCCACTTTTGCACTTGTATTAGTGTGGAAAAAACACTTTTTGCACTTGTCATAGTGATGAAAAACCACATTTCGCACTTGTGTTAGTGTTGAAAAACCACTTTTCGCACTTGTGTTGGTGCAGGAAACCACTATTGCACTTGTATTAGTGTGGAAAAAACACTTTTCGCACTTGTGTTAGTGTTGAAAAACCACTTTTCGCACTTGTGTTAGTGTTGAAAAACCACTTTTCGCACTTGTGTTAGTGTTGAAAAGCCACTTTTCGCACTTGTGTTGGTGCAGGAAACCACTTTTGCACTTGTATTAGTGTGGAAAAACCACTTTTCGCACTTGTGTTAGTGTTGAAAAGCCACTTTTCGCACTTGTGTTAGTGTTGAAAAACCACTTTTCGCACTTGTGTATGTGCAGGAAACCACTTTTGCACTTGTATTAGTGTGGAAAAAAGACTTTTTGCACTTGTGATAGTGTTGAAAAACCACTTTTCGCACTTTTGTTAGTGTTGAAAAACCACTTTTCGCACTTGTGTTGGTGCAGGAAACCACTTTTGCACTTGTATTAGTGTGGAAAAATCACTTTTCGCACTTGTGTTAGTGTTGAAAAACCACTTTTCGCACTTGTGTTAGTGTTGAAAAACCACTTTTCGCACTTGTGTTAGTGTTGAAAAACCACTTTTCGCACTTGTGTTGGTGCAGGAAACCACTTTTGCACTTGTATTAGTGTGGAAAAAACACTTTTCGCACTTGTGTTAGTGTTGAAAAACCCCATTTCGCACTTGTGTTGGTGCAGGAAACCACTTTTGCACTTGTATTAGTGTGGAAAAACCACTTATCGCACTTGTGTTAGTGTTGAAAAACCACTTTTCGCACTTGTGTTGGTGCAGGAAACCACTTTTGCACTTGTATTAGTGTGGAAAAACCACTTTTTGCACTTGTGTTAGTGTTGAAAAACCATTTTTCGCACTTGTGTTAGTGTTGAAAAACCACTTTTCGCACTTGTGTTGGTGCAGGAAACCACTTTTGCACTTGTATTAGTGTGGAAAAAACCACTTTTCACACTTGTGTTAGTGTTGAAAAACCACTTTTCGCACTTGTGTTAGTGTTGAAAAACCACTTTTCGCACTTGTGTTAGTGTTGAAAAACCACTTTTCGCACTTGTGTTGGTGCAGGAAACCACTTTTGCACTTGTATTAGTGTGGAAAAAACACTTTTCGCACTTGTGTTAGTGTTGAAAAACCACTTTTCGCACTTGTGTTAGTGTTGAAAACCACTTTTCGCACTTGTGTTCGTGTTGAAAAACCACTTTTCGCACTTGTGTTGGTGCAGGAAACCACTTTAGCACTTGTATTAGTGTGGAAAAAATACTTTTCGCACTTGTGTCAGTGTAGAAAAACCACTTTTCGCACTTGTGTTAGTGTTGAAAAACCACTTTTCGCACTTGTGTTAGTGTTGAAAAACCACTTTTCGCACTTGTGTTGGTGCAGGAAGCCACTTTTGCACTTGTATTAGTGTGGAAAAAACACTTTTTGCACTTGTCATAGTGATGAAAAACCACATTTCGCACTTGTGTTAGTGTTGAAAAACCACTTTTCGCACTTGTGTTGGTGCAGGAAACCACTATTGCACTTGTATTAGTGTGGAAAAAACACTTTTCGCACTTGTGTTAGTGTTGAAAAACCACTTTTCGCACTTGTGTTAGTGTTGAAAAACCACTTTTCGCACTTGTGTTAGTGTTGAAAAGCCACTTTTCGCACTTGTGTTGGTGCAGGAAACCACTTTTGCACTTGTATTAGTGTGGAAAAACCACTTTTCGCACTTGTGTTAGTGTTGAAAAGCCACTTTTCGCACTTGTGTTAGTGTTGAAAAACCACTTTTCGCACTTGTGTATGTGCAGGAAACCACTTTTGCACTTGTATTAGTGTGGAAAAAAGACTTTTTGCACTTGTGATAGTGTTGAAAAACCACTTTTCGCACTTTTGTTAGTGTTGAAAAACCACTTTTCGCACTTGTGTTGGTGCAGGAAACCACTTTTGCACTTGTATTAGTGTGGAAAAATCACTTTTCGCACTTGTGTTAGTGTTGAAAAACCACTTTTCGCACTTGTGTTAGTGTTGAAAAACCACTTTTCGCACTTGTGTTAGTGTTGAAAAACCACTTTTCGCACTTGTGTTGGTGCAGGAAACCACTTTTGCACTTGTATTAGTGTGGAAAAAACACTTTTTGCACTTGTGTTAGTGTAGAAAAACCACATTTCGCACTTGTGTTGGTGCAGGAAACCACTTTTGCACTTGTATTAGTGTGGAAAAACCACTTATCGCACTTGTGTTAGTGTTGAAAAACCACTTTTCGCACTTGTGTTGGTGCAGGAAACCACTTTTGCACTTGTATTAGTGTGGAAAAACCACTTTTTGCACTTGTGTTAGTGTTGAAAAACCATTTTTCGCACTTGTGTTAGTGTTGAAAAACCACTTTTCGCACTTGTGTTGGTGCAGGAAACCACTTTTGCACTTGTATTAGTGTGGAAAAAACACTTTTTGCACTTGTGATAGTGTTGAAAAACCACTTTTCGCACTTGTGTTAGTGTTGAAAAACCACTTTTCGCACTTGTGTTGGTGCAGGAAACCACTTTTCGCACTTGTGTTAGTGTTGAAAAAGCACTTTTCGGACTTGTGTTAGTGTTGAAAAACCACTTTTCGCACTTGTGTTAGTGTTGAAAAACCACTTTTCGCACTTGTGTTGGTGCAGGAAACCACTTTTGCACTTGTATTAGTGTGGAAAAAACACTTTTCGCACTTGTGTTAGTGTTGAAAAACCACTTTTCGCACTTGTGTTAGTGTTGAAAAACCACTTTTCGCACTTGTGTTTCGCACCACTTTTCGCACTTGTGTTAGTGTTGAAAAACCACTTTTCGCACTTGTGTTGGTGCAGGAAACCACTTTTGCACTTGTATTAGTGTGGAAAAACCACTTTTCGCACTTGTGTTAGTGTTGAAAAACCACTTTTCGCACTTGTGTTAGTGTTGAAAAACCACTTTTCGCACTTGTGTTGGTGCAGGAAACCACTTTTGCACTTGTATTAGTGTGGAAAAAACACTTTTTGCACTTGTGATAGTGTTGAAAAACCACTTTTCACACTTGTGTTAGTGTTGAAAAACCACTTTTTGCACTTGTGTTAGTGTTGAAAAACCACTTTTCACACTTGTGTTGGTGCAGGAAACCACTTTTGCACTTGTATTAGTGTGGAAAAAACACTTTTCGCACTTGTGTTAGTGTTGAAAAACCACTTTTCGCACTTGTGTTAGTGTTGAAAAACCACTTTTCGCACTTGTGTTAGTGTTGAAAAACCACTTTTCGCACTTGTGTTGGTGCAGGAAACCACTTTTGCATTTGTATTAGTGTGGAAAAAACACTTTTTGCACTTGTGATAGTGTTGAAAATCCACTTTTCGCACTTGTGTTAGTGTTGAAAAACCACTTTTCGCACTTGTGTTGGTGCAGGAAACCACTTTTGCACTTGTATTAGTGTGGAAAAAACACTTTTCGCACTTGTGTTAGTGTTTAAAAACCACTTTTCGCACTTGTGTTAGTGTTGAAAAACCACTTTTCGCACTTGTGTTGGTGCAGGAAACCACTTTTGCATTTGTATTAGTGTGGAAAAACCACTTTTTGCACTTGTGTTAGTGTTGAAAAACCACTTTTCGCACTTGTGTTAGTGTTGAAAAACAACTTTTCGCACTTGTGTTGGTGCAGGAAACCAGTTTTACACTTGTATTAGTGTGGAAAAACACTTTTTGCACTTGTAATAGTGTTGAAAAACAACTTTTCGCACTTGTGTTAGTGTTGAAAAACCACTTTTCGCACTTGTGTTAGTGTTGAAAAACCACTTTTCGCACTTGTGTTAGTGTTGAAAAACCACTTTTCGCACTTGTGTTAGTGTTGAAAAACCACTTTTCGCACTTGTGTTGGAGCAGGAAACCACTTTTGCACTTGTATTAGTGTGGAAAAAACACTTTTTGCACTTGTGATAGTGTTGAAAAACCACTTTTCGCACTTGTGTTAGTGTTGAAAAACCACTTTTCGCACTTGTGTTGGTGCAGGAAACCACTTTTGCACTTGTATTAGTGTGGAAAAAAACACTTTCTGCACTTGTGATAGTGTTGAAAAACCACTTTTCGCACTTGTGTTAGTGTTGAAAAACCACTTTTCGCACTTGTGTTAGTGTTGAAAAACCACTTTTCGCACTTGTGTTGGTGCAGGAAACCACTTTTGCACTTGTATTAGTGTGGGAAAAATACTTTTCGCACTTGTGTTAGTGTAGAAAAACCACTTTTCGCACTTGTGTTAGTGTTGAAAAACCACTTTTCGCACTTGTGTTAGTGTTGAAAAACCACTTTTCGCACTTGTGTTGGTGCAGGAAGCCACTTTTGCACTTGTATTAGTGTGGAAAAAACACTTTTTGCACTTGTCATAGTGATGAAAAACCACATTTCGCACTTGTGTTAGTGTTGAAAAACCACTTTTCGCACTTGTGTTGGTGCAGGAAACCACTATTGCACTTGTATTAGTGTGGAAAAAACACTTTTCGCACTTGTGTTAGTGTTGAAAAACCACTTTTCGCACTTGTGTTAGTGTTGAAAAACCACTTTTCGCACTTGTGTTAGTGTTGAAAAGCCACTTTTCGCACTTGTGTTGGTGCAGGAAACCACTTTTGCACTTGTATTAGTGTGGAAAAACCACTTTTCGCACTTGTGTTAGTGTTGAAAAGCCACTTTTCGCACTTGTGTTAGTGTTGAAAAACCACTTTTCGCACTTGTGTATGTGCAGGAAACCACTTTTGCACTTGTATTAGTGTGGAAAAAAGACTTTTTGCACTTGTGATAGTGTTGAAAAACCACTTTTCGCACTTTTGTTAGTGTTGAAAAACCACTTTTCGCACATGTGTTGGTGCAGGAAACCACTTTTGCACTTGTATTAGCGTGGAAAAATCACTTTTCGCACTTGTGTTAGTGTTGAAAAACCACTTTTCGCACTTGTGTTAGTGTTGAAAAACCACTTTTCGCACTTGTGTTAGTGTTGAAAAACCACTTTTCGCACTTGTGTTGGTGCAGGAAACCACTTTTGCACTTGTATTAGTGTGGAAAAAACACTTTTCGCACTTGTGTTAGTGTTGAAAAACCACATTTCGCACTTGTGTTGGTGCAGGAAACCACTTTTGCACTTGTATTAGTGTGGAAAAACCACTTATCGCACTTGTGTTAGTGTTGAAAAACCACTTTTCGCACTTGTGTTGGTGCAGGAAACCACTTTTGCACTTGTATTAGTGTGGAAAAACCACTTTTTGCACTTGTGTTAGTGTTGAAAAACCATTTTTCGCACTTGTGTTAGTGTTGAAAAACCACTTTTCGCACTTGTGTTGGTGCAGGAAACCACTTTTGCACTTGTATTAGTGTGGAAAAAACACTTTTTGCACTTGTGATAGTGTTGAAAAACCACTTTTCGCACTTGTGTTAGTGTTGAAAAACCACTTTTCGCACTTGTGTTGGTGCAGGAAACCACTTTTGCACTTGTATTAGTGTGGAAAAGCCACTTTTCACACTTGTGTTAGTGTTGAAAAACCACTTTTCGCACTTGTGTTAGTGTTGAAAAACCACTTTTCGCACTTGTGTTAGTGTTGAAAAACCACTTTTCGCACTTGTGTTGGTGCAGGAAACCACTTTTGCACTTGTATTAGTGTGGAAAAAACACTTTCCGCACTTGTGTTAGTGTTGAAAAACCACTTTTCGCACTTGTGTTAGTGTTGAAAAACCACTTTTCGCACTTGTGTTAGTGTTGAAAAACCACTTTTTGCACTTGTGTTGGAGCAGGAAACCACTTTTGCACTTGTATTAGTGTGGAAAAACCACTTTTTGCACTTGTGATAGTGTTGAAAAACCACTTTTCGCACTTGTGTTAGTGTTGAAAAACCACTTTTCGCACTTGTGTTGGTGCAGGAAACCACTTTTGCACTTGTATTAGTGTGGAAAAAACACTTTCTGCACTTGTGATAGTGTTGAAAAACCACTTTTTGCACTTGTGTTAGTGTTGAAAAACCACTTTTCGCACTTGTGTTAGTGTTGAAAAACCACTTTTCGCACTTGTGTTGGTGCAGGAAACCACTTTTGCACTTGTATTAGTGTGGAAAAAATACTTTTCGCACTTGTGTTAGTGTAGAAAAACCACTTTTCGCACTTGTGTTAGTGTTGAAAAACCACTTTTCGCACTTGTGTTAGTGTTGAAAAACCACTTTTCGCACTTGTGTTGGTGCAGGAAGCCACTTTTGCACTTGTATTAGTGTGGAAAAAACACTTTTTGCACTTGTCATAGTGATGAAAAACCACATTTCGCACTTGTGTTAGTGTTGAAAAACCACTTTTCGCACTTGTGTTGGTGCAGGAAACCACTATTGCACTTGTATTAGTGTGGAAAAAACACTTTTCGCACTTGTGTTAGTGTTGAAAAACCACTTTTCGCACTTGTGTTAGTGTTGAAAAACCACTTTTCGCACTTGTGTTAGTGTTGAAAAGCCACTTTTCGCACTTGTGTTGGTGCAGGAAACCACTTTTGCACTTGTATTAGTGTGGAAAAACCACTTTTCGCACTTGTGTTAGTGTTGAAAAGCCACTTTTCGCACTTGTGTTAGTGTTGAAAAACCACTTTTCGCACTTGTGTATGTGCAGGAAACCACTTTTGCACTTGTATTAGTGTGGAAAAAAGACTTTTTGCACTTGTGATAGTGTTGAAAAACCACTTTTCGCACTTTTGTTAGTGTTGAAAAACCACTTTTCGCACTTGTGTTGGTGCAGGAAACCACTTTTGCACTTGTATTAGTGTGGAAAAATCACTTTTCGCACTTGTGTTAGTGTTGAAAAACCACTTTTCGCACTTGTGTTAGTGTTGAAAAACCACTTTTCGCACTTGTGTTAGTGTTGAAAAACCACTTTTCGCACTTGTGTTGGTGCAGGAAACCACTTTTGCACTTGTATTAGTGTGGAAAAAACACTTTTCGCACTTGTGTTAGTGTTGAAAAACCCCATTTCGCACTTGTGTTGGTGCAGGAAACCACTTTTGCACTTGTATTAGTGTGGAAAAACCACTTATCGCACTTGTGTTAGTGTTGAAAAACCACTTTTCGCACTTGTGTTGGTGCAGGAAACCACTTTTGCACTTGTATTAGTGTGGAAAAACCACTTTTTGCACTTGTGTTAGTGTTGAAAAACCATTTTTCGCACTTGTGTTAGTGTTGAAAAACCACTTTTCGCACTTGTGTTGGTGCAGGAAACCACTTTTGCACTTGTATTAGTGTGGAAAAACCACTTTTCACACTTGTGTTAGTGTTGAAAAACCACTTTTCGCACTTGTGTTAGTGTTGAAAAACCACTTTTCGCACTTGTGTTAGTGTTGAAAAACCACTTTTCGCACTTGTGTTGGTGCAGGAAACCACTTTTGCACTTGTATTAGTGTGGAAAAAACACTTTTCGCACTTGTGTTAGTGTTGAAAAACCACTTTTCGCACTTGTGTTAGTGTTGAAAACCACTTTTCGCACTTGTGTTCGTGTTGAAAAACCACTTTTCGCACTTGTGTTGGTGCAGGAAACCACTTTAGCACTTGTATTAGTGTGGAAAAAATACTTTTCGCACTTGTGTCAGTGTAGAAAAACCACTTTTCGCACTTGTGTTAGTGTTGAAAAACCACTTTTCGCACTTGTGTTAGTGTTGAAAAACCACTTTTCGCACTTGTGTTGGTGCAGGAAGCCACTTTTGCACTTGTATTAGTGTGGAAAAAACACTTTTTGCACTTGTCATAGTGATGAAAAACCACATTTCGCACTTGTGTTAGTGTTGAAAAACCACTTTTCGCACTTGTGTTGGTGCAGGAAACCACTATTGCACTTGTATTAGTGTGGAAAAAACACTTTTCGCACTTGTGTTAGTGTTGAAAAACCACTTTTCGCACTTGTGTTAGTGTTGAAAAACCACTTTTCGCACTTGTGTTAGTGTTGAAAAGCCACTTTTCACACTTGTGTTGGTGCAGGAAACCACTTTTGCACTTGTATTAGTGTGGAAAAACCACTTTTCGCACTTGTGTTAGTGTTGAAAAGCCACTTTTCGCACTTGTGTTAGTGTTGAAAAACCACTTTTCGCACTTGTGTATGTGCAGGAAACCACTTTTGCACTTGTATTAGTGTGGAAAAAAGACTTTTTGCACTTGTGATAGTGTTGAAAAACCACTTTTCGCACTTTTGTTAGTGTTGAAAAACCACTTTTCGCACTTGTGTTGGTGCAGGAAACCACTTTTGCACTTGTATTAGTGTGGAAAAATCACTTTTCGCACTTGTGTTAGTGTTGAAAAACCACTTTTCGCACTTGTGTTAGTGTTGAAAAACCACTTTTCGCACTTGTGTTAGTGTTGAAAAACCACTTTTCGCACTTGTGTTGGTGCAGGAAACCACTTTTGCACTTGTATTAGTGTGGAAAAAACACTTTTTGCACTTGTGTTAGTGTTGAAAAACCACATTTCGCACTTGTGTTGGTGCAGGAAACCACTTTTGCACTTGTATTAGTGTGGAAAAACCACTTATCGCACTTGTGTTAGTGTTGAAAAACCACTTTTCGCACTTGTGTTGGTGCAGGAAACCACTTTTGCACTTGTATTAGTGTGGAAAAACCACTTTTTGCACTTGTGTTAGTGTTGAAAAACCATTTTTCGCACTTGTGTTAGTGTTGAAAAACCACTTTTCGCACTTGTGTTGGTGCAGGAAACCACTTTTGCACTTGTATTAGTGTGGAAAAAACACTTTTTGCACTTGTGATAGTGTTGAAAAACCACTTTTCGCACTTGTGTTAGTGTTGAAAAAACACTTTTCGCACTTGTGTTAGTGTTGAAAAACCACTTTTTGCACTTGTGTTAGTGTTGAAAAACCACTTTTCGCACTTGTGTTAGTGTTGAAAAACCACTTTTCGCACTTGTGTTGGTGCTGGAAACCACTTTAGCACTTGTATTAGTGTGGAAAAAACACTTTTTGCACTTGTGATAGTGTTGAAAAACCACTTTTCGCACTTGTGTTAGTGTTGAAACACCACTTTTCGCACTTGTGTTAGTGTTGAAAAACCACTTTTCGCACTTGTGTTAGTGTGGAAAAAACACTTTTCGCACTTGTGTTAGTGTTGAAAAACCACTTTTCGCACTTGTGTTAGTGTTGAAAAACCACTTTTCGCACTTGTGTTAGTGTTGAAAAACCACTTTTCGCACTTGTGTTGGTGCAGGAAACCACTTTTGCACTTGTATTAGTGTGGAAAAACCACTTTTCGCACTTGTGTTAGTGTTGAAAAACCACTTTTCGCACTTGTGTTAGTGTTGAAAAACCACTTTTCGCACTTGTGTTGGTGCAGGAAACCACTTTTGCACTTGTATTAGTGTGGAAAAAACACTTTTTGCACTTGTGATAGTGTTGAAAAACCACTTTTCGCACTTGTGTTAGTGTTGAAAAACCACTTTTCGCACTTGTGTTGGTGCAGGAAACCACTTTTGCACTTGTATTAGTGTGGAAAAACCACTTTTCACACTTGTGTTAGTGTTGAAAAACCACTTTTCACACTTGTGTTGGTGCAGGAAACCACTTTTGCACTTGTATTAGTGTGGAAAAACCACTTTTGGCACTTGTGTTAGTGTTGAAAAACCACTTTTCGCAATTGTGTTAGTGTTGAAAAACCACTTTTCGCACTTGTGTTAGTGTTGAAAAACCACTTTTCGCACTTGTGTTGGTGCAGGAAACCACTTTTGCATTTCTATTAGTGTGGAAAAAACACTTTTCGCACTTGTGTTAGTGTTGAAAAACCACTTTTCGCACTTGTGTTAGTGTTGAAAAACCACTTTTCGCACTTGTGTTAGTGTTGAAAAACCACTTTTCGCACATGTGTTGGTGCAGGAAACCACTTTTGCACTTGTATTAGTGTGGAAAAACCACTTTTCGCACTTGTGTTAGTGTTGAAAAGCCACTTTTCGCACTTGTGTTAGTGTTGAAAAACCACTTTTCGCACTTGTGTTGGTGCAGGAAACTACTTTTGCACTTGTATTAGTGTGGAAAAAACACTTTTTGCACTTGTGATAGTGTTGAAAAACCACTTTTCGCACTTGTGTTAGTGTTGAAAAACCACTTTTCACACTTGTGTTAGTGTTGAAAAACCACTTTTCGCACTTGTGTTGGTGCAGGAAACCACTTTTGCACTTGTATTAGTGTGGAAAAAACCACTTTTTGCACTTGTGTTAGTGTTGAAAAATCACTTTTCGCACTTGTGTTAGTGTTGAAAAACAACTTTTCGCACTTGTGTTAGTGTTGAAAAACCACTTTTCGCACTTGTGTTGGTGCAGGAAACCACTTTTGCACTTGTATTAGTGTGGAAAAAACACTTTTTGCACTTGTGATAGTGTTGAAAAACCACTTTTCGCACTTGTGTTAGTGTTGAAAAACCACTTTTCGCACTTGTGTTGGTGCAGGAAACCACTTATCGCACTTGTGTTAGTGTTGAAAAACCACTTTTCACACTTGTGTTTGTGTTGAAAAACCACTTTTCGCACTTGTGTTAGTGTTGAAAAACCACTTTTCGCACTTTTGTTGGTGCAGGAAACCACTTATCGCACTTGTGTTAGTGTTGAAAAACCACTTTTCGCACTTGTGTTAGTGTTGAAAAACCACTTTTCGCACTTGTGTTAGTGTTGAAAAACCACTTTTCGCACTTGTGTTAGTGTTGAAAAACCACTTTTCGCACTTGTGTTAGTGTTGAAAAACCACTTTTCGCACTTGTGTTGGAGCAGGAAACCACTTTTGCACTTGTATTAGTGTGGAAAAAGCACTTTTTGCACTTGTGATAGTGTTGAAAAACCACTTTTCGCACTTGTGTTAGTGTTGAAAAACCACTTTTTGCACTTGTGTTAGTGTTGAAAAACCACTTTTTGCACTTGTGTTAGTGTTGAAAAACCACTTTTCGCACTTGTGTTGGTGCAGGAAACCACTTTTGCACTTGTATTAGTGTGGAAAAACCACTTTTTGCACTTGTGTTAGTGTTGAAAAACAACATTTCGCACTTGTGTTAGTGTTGAAAAACCACTTTTTGCACTTGTGTTGGTGCAGGAAACCACTTTTGCACTTGTATTAGTGTGGAAAACCACTTTTTGCACTTGTGATGGTGTTGAAAAACCACTTTTCACACTTGTGTTAGTGTTGAAAAACCACTTTTCGCACTTGTGTTGGTGCAGGAAACCACTTTTGCACTTGTATTAGTGTGGAAAACCACTTTTTGCACTTGTGATGGTGTTGAAAAACCACTTTTCACACTTGTGTTAGTGTTGAAAAACCACTTTTCGCACTTGTGTTAGTGTTGAAAGACCACTTTTCGCACTTGTGTTGGTGCAGGAAACCACTTTTGCACTTATATTAGTGTGGAAAAACCACTTTTCGCACTTGTGTTAGTGTTGAAAAGCCACTTTTCGCACTTGTGTTAGTGTTGAAAAACCACTTTTCGCACTTGTGTTGGTGCAGGAAACCACTTTTGCACTTGCATTAGTGTGGAAAAAACACTTTTTGCACTTGTGATAGTGTTGAAAAACCACAGTTCGCACTTGTGTTAGTGTTGAAAAACCACTTTTCGCACTTGTGTTGGTGCAGGAAACCACTTTTGCACTTGTATTAGTGTGGAAAAACCACTTTTTGCACTTGTGTTAGTGTTGAAAAACCACTTTTCGCACTTGTGTTAGTGTTGAAAAACCACTTTTCGCACTTGTGTTCGTGTTGAAAAACCACTTTTCGCACTTGTGTTGGTGCAGGAAACCACTTTTGCACTTGTATTAGTGTGGAAAAACCACTTTTTGCACTTGTGTTAGTGTTGAAAAACCATTTTTCGCACTTGTGTTGGTGTTGAAAAACCACTTTTCGCACTTGTGTTGGTGCAGGAAACCACTTTTGCACTTGTATTAGTGTGGAAAAAACACTTTTTGCACTTGTGATAGTGTTGAAAAACCACATTTCGCACTTGTGTTAGTGTTGAAAAACCACTTTTCGCACTTGTGTTGGTGCAGGAAACCACTTTTGCACTTGTATTAGTGTGGAAAAACCACTTTTTGCACTTGTGTTAGTGTTGAAAAACCACTTTTCGCACTTGTGTTAGTGTTGAAAAACCACTTTTCGCACTTGTGTTAGTGTTGAAAAACCACTTTTCGCACTTGTGTTGGTGCAGGAAACCACTTTTGCACTTGTATTAGTGTGGAAAAACCACTTTTTGCACTTGTGTTAGTGTTGAAAAACCACTTTTCACACTTGTGTTGGTGCAGGAAACCACTTTTGCACTTGTATTAGTGTGGAAAAAACACTTTTTGCACTTGTGATAGTGTTGAAAAACCACTTTTCGCACTTGTGTTAGTGTTGAAAAACCACTTTTCGCACTTGTGTTGGTGCAGGAAACCACTTTTCACACTTGTGTTAGTGTTGAAAAACCACTTTTCGCACTTGTGTTGGTGCAGGAAACCACTTTTGCACTTGTATTAGTGTGGAAAAAAGACTTTTCGCACTTGTGTTAGTGTTGAAAAACCACTTTTCGCACTTGTGTTAGTGTTGAAAAACCACTTTTCGCACTTGCGTTAGTGTTGAAAAACCACTTTTCGCACTTGTGTTGGTGCAGGAAACCACTTTTGCATTTGTATTAGTGTGGAAAAACCACTTTTTGCACTTGTGTTAGTGTTGAAAAACCACTTTTCACACTTGTGTTGGTGCAGGAAACCACTTTTGCACTTGTATTAGTGTGGAAAAAACACTTTTTGCACTTGTGATAGTGTTGAAAAACCACTTTTCGCACTTGTGTTAGTGTTGAAAAACCACTTTTCGCACTTGTGTTGGTGCAGGAAACCACTTTTCACACTTGTGTTAGTGTTGAAAAACCACTTTTCGCACTTGTGTTGGTGCAGGAAACCACTTTTGCACTTGTATTAGTGTGGAAAAAAGACTTTTCGCACTTGTGTTAGTGTTGAAAAACCACTTTTCGCACTTGTGTTAGTGTTGAAAAACCACTTTTCGCACTTGTGTTAGTGTTGAAAAACCACTTTTCGCACTTGTGTTGGTGCAGGAAACCACTTTTGCATTTGTATTAGTGTGGAAAAAACACTTTTTGCACTTGTGATAGTGTTGAAAATCCACTTTTCGCACTTGTGTTAGTGTTGAAAAACCACTTTTCGCACTTGTGTTGGTGCAGGAAACCACTTTTGCACTTGTATTAGTGTGGAAAAAACACTTTTCGCACTTGTGTTAGTGTTGAAAAACCACTTTTCGCACTTGTGTTAGTGTTGAAAAACCACTTTTCGCACTTGTGTTGGTGCAGGAAACCACTTTTGCATTTGTATTAGTGTGGAAAAACCACTTTTCGCACTTGTGTTAGTGTTGAAAAACCACTTTTCGCACTTGTGTTAGTGTTGAAAAACCACTTTTCGCACTTGTGTTGGTGCAGGAAGCCACTTTTGCACTTGTATTAGTGTGGAAAAAACACTTTTTGCACTTGTCATAGTGATGAAAAACCACATTTCGCACTTGTGTTAGTGTTGAAAAACCACTTTTCGCACTTGTGTTGGTGCAAGAAACCACTATTGCACTTGTATTAGTGTGGAAAAAACACTTTTCGCACTTGTGTTAGTGTTGAAAAACCACTTTTCGCACTTGTGTTAGTGTTGAAAAACCACTTTTCGCACTTGTGTTAGTGTTGAAAAGCCACTTTTCGCACTTGTGTTGGTGCAGGAAACCACTTTTGCACTTGTATTAGTGTGGAAAAACCACTTTTCGCACTTGTGTTAGTGTTGAAAAGCCACTTTTCGCACTTGTGTTAGTGTTGAAAAACCACTTTTCGCACTTGTGTATGTGCAGGAAACCACTTTTGCACTTGTATTAGTGTGGAAAAAAGAATTTTTGCACTTGTGATAGTGTTGAAAAACCACTTTTCGCACTTTTGTTAGTGTTGAAAAACCACTTTTCGCACTTGTGTTGGTGCAGGAAACCACTTTTGCACTTGTATTAGTGTGGAAAAATCACTTTTCGCACTTGTGTTAGTGTTGAAAAACCACTTTTCGCACTTGTGTTAGTGTTGAAAAACCACTTTTCGCACTTGTGTTAGTGTTGAAAAACCACTTTTCGCACTTGTGTTGGTGCAGGAAACCACTTTTGCACTTGTATTAGTGTGGAAAAAACACTTTTCGCACTTGTGTTAGTGTTGAAAAACCACATTTCGCACTTGTGTTGGTGCAGGAAACCACTTTTGCACTTGTATTAGTGTGGAAAAACCACTTATCGCACTTGTGTTAGTGTTGAAAAACCACTTTTCGCACTTGTGTTGGTGCAGGAAACCACTTTTGCACTTGTATTAGTGTGGAAAAACCACTTTTTGCACTTGTGTTAGTGTTGAAAAACCATTTTTCGCACTTGTGTTAGTGTTGAAAAACCACTTTTCGCACTTGTGTTGGTGCAGGAAACCACTTTTGCACTTGTATTAGTGTGGAAAAAACACTTTTTGCACTTGTGATAGTGTTGAAAAACCACTTTTCGCACTTGTGTTAGTGTTGAAAAACCCCTTTTCGCACTTGTGTTGGTGCAGGAAACCACTTTTGCACTTGTATTAGTGTGGAAAAACCACTTTTCGCACTTGTGTTAGTGTTGAAAAACCACTTTTCGCACTTGTGTTAGTGTTGAAAAACCACTTTTCGCACTTGTGTTGGTGCAGGAAACCACTTTTGCACTTGTATTAGTGTGGAAAAAACACTTTTCGCACTTGTGTTAGTGTTGAAAAACCACTTTTCGCACTTGTGTTAGTGTTGAAAAACCACTTTTCGCACTTGTGTTGGTGCAGGAAACCACTTTTGCACTTGTATTAGTGTGGAAAAAACCACTTTTTGCACTTGTGTTAGTGTTGAAAAATCACTTTTCGCACTTGTGTTAGTGTTGAAAAACAACTTTTCGCACTTGTGTTAGTGTTGAAAAACCACTTTTCGCACTTGTGTTGGTGCAGGAAACCACTTTTGCACTTGTATTAGTGTGGAAAAAACACTTTTTGCACTTGTGATAGTGTTGAAAAACCACTTTTCGCACTTGTGTTAGTGTTGAAAAACCACTTTTCGCACTTGTGTTGGTGCAGGAAACCACTTTTGCACTTGTATTAGTGTGGAAAAAACACTTTTTGCACTTGTGATATTGTTGAAAAACCACATTTCGCACTTGTGTTAGTGTTGAAAAACCACTTTTCGCATCTGTGTTGGTGCAGGAAACCACTTTTGCACTTGTATTAGTGTGGAAAAACAACTTTTTGCACTTGTGTTAGTGTTGAAAAACCACTTTTCGCACTTGTGTTAGTGTTGAAAAACCACTTTTCGCACTTGTGTTAGTGTTGAAAAACCACTTTTCGCACTTGTGTTGGTGCAGGAAACCACTTTTGCACTTGTATTAGTGTGGAAAAACCACTTTTTGCACTTGTGTTAGTGTTGAAAAACCACTTTTCGCACTTGTGTTGGTGCAGGAAACCACTTTTGCACTTGTATTAGTGTGGAAAAAACACTTTTTGCACTTGTGATAGTGTTGAAAAACCACTTTTCGCACTTGTGTTAGTGTTGAAAAACCACTTTTCGCACTTGTGTTGGTGCAGGAAACCACTTTTCGCACTTGTGTTAGTGTTGAAAAAACACTTTTCGGACTTGTGTTAGTGTTGAAAAACCACTTTTCGCACTTGTGTTAGTGTTGAAAAACCACTTTTCGCACTTGTGTTGGTGCAGGAAACCACTTTTGCACTTGTATTAGTGTGGAAAAAACACTTTTTGCACTTGTGATAGTGTTGAAAAACAACTTTTCGCACTTGTGTTAGTGTTGAAAAACCACTTTTCGCACTTGTGTTATTGTTGAAAAACCACTTTTCGCACTTGTGTTAGTGTTGAAAAACCACTTTTCGCACTTGTGTTAGTGTTGAAAAACCACTTTTTGCACTTGTGTTGGAGCAGGAAACCACTTTTGCACTTGTATTAGTGTGGAAAAAACACTTTTTGCACTTGTGATAGTGTTGAAAAACCACTTTTCGCACTTGTGTTAGTGTTGAAAAACCACTTTTCGCACTTGTGTTGGTGCAGGAAACCACTTTTGCACTTGTATTAGTGTGGAAAAAACACTTTCTGCACTTGTGATAGTGTTGAAAAACCACTTTTCGCACTTGTGTTAGTGTTGAAAAACCACTTTTCGCACTTGTGTTAGTGTTGAAAAACCACTTTTCGCACTTGTGTTGGTGCAGGAAGCCACTTTTGCACTTGTATTAGTGTGGAAAAAACACTTTTTGCACTTGTCATAGTGATGAAAAACCACATTTCGCACTTGTGTTAGTGTTGAAAAACCACTTTTCGCACTTGTGTTGGTGCAGGAAACCACTATTGCACTTGTATTAGTGTGGAAAAAACACTTTTCGCACTTGTGTTAGTGTTGAAAAACCACTTTTCGCACTTGTGTTAGTGTTGAAAAACCACTTTTCGCACTTGTGTTAGTGTTGAAAAGCCACTTTTCGCACTTGTGTTGGTGCAGGAAACCACTTTTGCACTTGTATTAGTGTGGAAAAACCACTTTTCGCACTTGTGTTAGTGTTGAAAAGCCAATTTTCGCACTTGTGTTAGTGTTGAAAAACCACTTTTCGCACTTGTGTATGTGCAGGAAACCACTTTTGCACGTGTATTAGTGTGGAAAAAAGACTTTTTGCACTTGTGATAGTGTTGAAAAACCACTTTTCGCACTTTTGTTAGTGTTGAAAAACCACTTTTCGCACTTGTGTTGGTGCAGGAAACCACTTTTGCACTTGTATTAGTGTGGAAAAATCACTTTTCGCACTTGTGTTAGTGTTGAAAAACCACTTTTCGCACTTGTGTTAGTGTTGAAAAACCACTTTTCGCACTTGTGTTAGTGTTGAAAAACCACTTTTCGCACTTGTGTTGGTGCAGGAAACCACTTTTGCACTTGTATTAGTGTGGAAAAAACACTTTTCGCACTTGTGTTAGTGTTGAAAAACCACATTTCGCACTTGTGTTGGTGCAGGAAACCACTTTTGCACTTGTATTAGTGTGGAAAAACCACTTATCGCACTTGTGTTAGTGTTGAAAAACCACTTTTCACACTTGTGTTGGTGCAGGAAACCACTTTTGCACTTGTATTAGTGTGGAAAAACCACTTTTTGCACTTGTGTTAGTGTTGAAAAACCATTTTTCGCACTTGTGTTAGTGTTGAAAAACCACTTTTCGCACTTGTGTTGGTGCAGGAAACCACTTTTGCACTTGTATTAGTGTGGAAAAAACACTTTTTGCACTTGTGATAGTGTTGAAAAACCACTTTTCGCACTTGTGTTAGTGTTGAAAAACCACTTTTCGCACTTGTGTTGGTGCAGGAAACCACTTTTGCACTTGTATTAGTGTGGAAAAACCACTTTTCGCACTTGTGTTAGTGTTGAAAAACCACTTTTCGCACTTGTGTTAGTGTTGAAAAACCACTTTTCGCACTTGTGTTGGTGCAGGAAACCACTTTTGCACTTGTATTAGTGTGGAAAAAACACTTTTCGCACTTGTGTTAGTGTTGAAAAACCACTTTTCGCACTTGTGTTAGTGTTGAAAAACCACTTTTCGCACTTGTGTTAGTGTTGAAAAACCACTTTTCGCACTTGTGTTGGTGCAGGAAACCACTTTTGCACTTGTATTAGTGTGGAAAAAACACTTTTTGCACTTGTGATAGTGTTGAAAAACCACTTTTCGCACTTGTGTTAGTGTTGAAAAACCACTTTTTGCACTTGTGTTAGTGTTGAAAAACCACTTTTCGCACTTGTGTTGGTGCAGGAAACCACTTTTGCACTTGTATTAGTGTGGAAAAAACACTTTTCGCACTTGTGTTAGTGTTGAAAAACCACTTTTCGCACTTTTGTTAGTGTTGAAAAACCACTTTTTGCACTTGTGTTAGTGTTGAAAAACCACTTTTCGCACTTGTGTTGGTGCAGGAAACCACTTTTGCACTTGTATTAGTGTGGAAAAAACACTTTTCGCACTTGTGTTAGTGTTGAAAAACCACTTTTCGCACTTGTGTTAGTGTTGAAAAACCACTTTTCGCACTTGTGTTGGTGCAGGAAACCACTTTTGCATTTGTATTAGTGTGGAAAAACCACTTTTCGCACTTGTGTTAGTGTTGAAAAACCACTTTTCGCACTTGTGTTAGTGTTGAAAAACAACTTTTCGCACTTGTGTTGGTGCAGGAAACCAGTTTTACACTTGTATTAGTGTGGAAAAAACACTTTTTGCACTTGTAATAGTGTTGAAAAACAACTTTTCGCACTTGTGTTAGTGTTGAAAAACCACTTTTCGCACTTGTGTTAGTGTTGAAAAATCACTTTTTGCACTTGTGTTGGAGCAGGAAACCACTTTTGCACTTGTATTAGTGTGGAAAAAATACTTTTCGCACTTGTGTTAGTGTAGAAAAACCTTTTTCGTACTTGTGTTAGTGTTGAAAAACCACTTTTCGCACTTGTGTTAGTGTTGAAAAACCACTTTTCGCACTTGTGTTGGTGCAGGAAGCCACTTTTGCACTTGTATTAGTGTGGAAAAAACACTTTTTGCACTTGTCATAGTGATGAAAAACCACATTTCGCACTTGTGTTAGTGTTGAAAAACCACTTTTCGCACTTGTGTTGGTGCAAGAAACCACTATTGCACTTGTATTAGTGTGGAAAAAACACTTTTCGCACTTGTGTTAGTGTTGAAAAACCACTTTTCGCACTTGTGTTAGTGTTGAAAAACCACTTTTCGCACTTGTGTTAGTGTTGAAAAGCCACTTTTCGCACTTGTGTTGGTGCAGGAAACCACTTTTGCACTTGTATTAGTGTGGAAAAACCACTTTTCGCACTTGTGTTAGTGTTGAAAAGCCACTTTTCGCACTTGTGTTAGTGTTGAAAAACCACTTTTCGCACTTGTGTATGTGCAGGAAACCACTTTTGCACTTGTATTAGTGTGGAAAAAAGAATTTTTGCACTTGTGATAGTGTTGAAAAACCACTTTTCGCACTTTTGTTAGTGTTGAAAAACCACTTTTCGCACTTGTGTTGGTGCAGGAAACCACTTTTGCACTTGTATTAGTGTGGAAAAATCACTTTTCGCACTTGTGTTAGTGTTGAAAAACCACTTTTCGCACTTGTGTTAGTGTTGAAAAACCACTTTTCGCACTTGTGTTAGTGTTGAAAAACCACTTTTCGCACTTGTGTTGGTGCAGGAAACCACTTTTGCACTTGTATTAGTGTGGAAAAAACACTTTTCGCACTTGTGTTAGTGTTGAAAAACCACATTTCGCACTTGTGTTGGTGCAGGAAACCACTTTTGCACTTGTATTAGTGTGGAAAAACCACTTATCGCACTTGTGTTAGTGTTGAAAAACCACTTTTCGCACTTGTGTTGGTGCAGGAAACCACTTTTGCACTTGTATTAGTGTGGAAAAACCACTTTTTGCACTTGTGTTAGTGTTGAAAAACCATTTTTCGCACTTGTGTTAGTGTTGAAAAACCACTTTTCGCACTTGTGTTGGTGCAGGAAACCACTTTTGCACTTGTATTAGTGTGGAAAAAACACTTTTTGCACTTGTGATAGTGTTGAAAAACCACTTTTCGCACTTGTGTTAGTGTTGAAAAACCCCTTTTCGCACTTGTGTTGGTGCAGGAAACCACTTTTGCACTTGTATTAGTGTGGAAAAACCACTTTTCGCACTTGTGTTAGTGTTGAAAAACCACTTTTCGCACTTGTGTTAGTGTTGAAAAACCACTTTTCGCACTTGTGTTGGTGCAGGAAACCACTTTTGCACTTGTATTAGTGTGGAAAAAACACTTTTCGCACTTGTGTTAGTGTTGAAAAACCACTTTTCGCACTTGTGTTAGTGTTGAAAAACCACTTTTCGCACTTGTGTTGGTGCAGGAAACCACTTTTGCACTTGTATTAGTGTGGAAAAAACCACTTTTTGCACTTGTGTTAGTGTTGAAAAATCACTTTTCGCACTTGTGTTAGTGTTGAAAAACAACTTTTCGCACTTGTGTTAGTGTTGAAAAACCACTTTTCGCACTTGTGTTGGTGCAGGAAACCACTTTTGCACTTGTATTAGTGTGGAAAAAACACTTTTTGCACTTGTGATAGTGTTGAAAAACCACTTTTCGCACTTGTGTTAGTGTTGAAAAACCACTTTTCGCACTTGTGTTGGTGCAGGAAACCACTTTTGCACTTGTATTAGTGTGGAAAAAACACTTTTTGCACTTGTGATAGTGTTGAAAAACCACATTTCGCACTTGTGTTAGTGTTGAAAAACCACTTTTCGCATCTGTGTTGGTGCAGGAAACCACTTTTGCACTTGTATTAGTGTGGAAAAACCACTTTTTGCACTTGTGTTAGTGTTGAAAAACCACTTTTCGCACTTGTGTTAGTGTTGAAAAACCACTTTTCGCACTTGTGTTAGTGTTGAAAAACCACTTTTCGCACTTGTGTTGGTGCAGGAAACCACTTTTGCACTTGTATTAGTGTGGAAAAACCACTTTTTGCACTTGTGTTAGTGTTGAAAAACCACTTTTCGCACTTGTGTTGGTGCAGGAAACCACTTTTGCACTTGTATTAGTGTGGAAAAAACACTTTTTGCACTTGTGATAGTGTTGAAAAACCACTTTTCGCACTTGTGTTAGTGTTGAAAAACCACTTTTCGCACTTGTGTTGGTGCAGGAAACCACTTTTCGCACTTGTGTTAGTGTTGAAAAAACACTTTTCGGACTTGTGTTAGTGTTGAAAAACCACTTTTCGCACTTGTGTTAGTGTTGAAAAACCACTTTTCGCACTTGTGTTGGTGCAGGAAACCACTTTTGCACTTGTATTAGTGTGGAAAAAACACTTTTTGCACTTGTGATAGTGTTGAAAAACAACTTTTCGCACTTGTGTTAGTGTTGAAAAACCACTTTTCGCACTTGTGTTATTGTTGAAAAACCACTTTTCGCACTTGTGTTAGTGTTGAAAAACCACTTTTCGCACTTGTGTTAGTGTTGAAAAACCACTTTTTGCACTTGTGTTGGAGCAGGAAACCACTTTTGCACTTGTATTAGTGTGGAAAAAACACTTTTTGCACTTGTGATAGTGTTGAAAAACCACTTTTCGCACTTGTGTTAGTGTTGAAAAACCACTTTTCGCACTTGTGTTGGTGCAGGAAACCACTTTTGCACTTGTATTAGTGTGGAAAAAACACTTTCTGCACTTGTGATAGTGTTGAAAAACCACTTTTCGCACTTGTGTTAGTGTTGAAAAACCACTTTTCGCACTTGTGTTAGTGTTGAAAAACCACTTTTCGCACTTGTGTTGGTGCAGGAAGCCACTTTTGCACTTGTATTAGTGTGGAAAAAACACTTTTTGCACTTGTCATAGTGATGAAAAACCACATTTCGCACTTGTGTTAGTGTTGAAAAACCACTTTTCGCACTTGTGTTGGTGCAGGAAACCACTATTGCACTTGTATTAGTGTGGAAAAAACACTTTTCGCACTTGTGTTAGTGTTGAAAAACCACTTTTCGCACTTGTGTTAGTGTTGAAAAACCACTTTTCGCACTTGTGTTAGTGTTGAAAAGCCACTTTTCGCACTTGTGTTGGTGCAGGAAACCACTTTTGCACTTGTATTAGTGTGGAAAAACCACTTTTCGCACTTGTGTTAGTGTTGAAAAGCCAATTTTCGCACTTGTGTTAGTGTTGAAAAACCACTTTTCGCACTTGTGTATGTGCAGGAAACCACTTTTGCACTTGTATTAGTGTGGAAAAAAGACTTTTTGCACTTGTGATAGTGTTGAAAAACCACTTTTCGCACTTTTGTTAGTGTTGAAAAACCACTTTTCGCACTTGTGTTGGTGCAGGAAACCACTTTTGCACTTGTATTAGTGTGGAAAAATCACTTTTCGCACTTGTGTTAGTGTTGAAAAACCACTTTTCGCACTTGTGTTAGTGTTGAAAAACCACTTTTCGCACTTGTGTTAGTGTTGAAAAACCACTTTTCGCACTTGTGTTGGTGCAGGAAACCACTTTTGCACTTGTATTAGTGTGGAAAAAACACTTTTCGCACTTGTGTTAGTGTTGAAAAACCACATTTCGCACTTGTGTTGGTGCAGGAAACCACTTTTGCACTTGTATTAGTGTGGAAAAACCACTTATCGCACTTGTGTTAGTGTTGAAAAACCACTTTTCACACTTGTGTTGGTGCAGGAAACCACTTTTGCACTTGTATTAGTGTGGAAAAACCACTTTTTGCACTTGTGTTAGTGTTGAAAAACCATTTTTCGCACTTGTGTTAGTGTTGAAAAACCACTTTTCGCACTTGTGTTGGTGCAGGAAACCACTTTTGCACTTGTATTAGTGTGGAAAAAACACTTTTTGCACTTGTGATAGTGTTGAAAAACCACTTTTCGCACTTGTGTTAGTGTTGAAAAACCACTTTTCGCACTTGTGTTGGTGCAGGAAACCACTTTTGCACTTGTATTAGTGTGGAAAAACCACTTTTTGCACTTGTGTTAGTGTTGAAAAACCACTTTTCGCACTTGTGTTAGTGTTGAAAAACCACTTTTCGCACTTGTGTTGGTGCAGGAAACCACTTTTGCACTTGTATTAGTGTGGAAAAAACACTTTTCACACTTGTGTTAGTGTTGAAAAACCACTTTTCGCACTTGTGTTAGTGTTGAAAAACCACTTTCGCACTTGTGTTAGTGTTGAAAAACCACTTTTCGCACTTGTGTTGGTGCAGGAAACCACTTTTGCACTTGTATTAGTGTGGAAAAAAACACTTTTTGCACTTGTGATAGTGTTGAAAAACCACTTTTCGCACTTGTGTTAGTGTTGAAAAACCACTTTTTGCACTTGTGTTAGTGTTGAAAAACCACTTTTCGCACTTGTGTTGGTGCAGGAAACCACTTTTGCACTTGTATTAGTGTGGAAAAAACACTTTTCGCACTTGTGTTAGTGTTGAAAAACCACTTTTCGCACTTTTGTTAGTGTTGAAAAACCACTTTTTGCACTTGTGTTAGTGTTGAAAAACCACTTTTCGCACTTGTGTTGGTGCAGGAAACCACTTTTGCACTTGTATTAGTGTGGAAAAAACACTTTTCGCACTTGTGTTAGTGTTGAAAAACCACTTTTCGCACTTGTGTTAGTGTTGAAAAACCACTTTTCGCACTTGTGTTGGTGCAGGAAACCACTTTTGCATTTGTATTAGTGTGGAAAAACCACTTTTCGCACTTGTGTTAGTGTTGAAAAACCACTTTTCGCACTTGTGTTAGTGTTGAAAAACAACTTTTCGCACTTGTGTTGGTGCAGGAAACCAGTTTTACACTTGTATTAGTGTGGAAAAAACACTTTTTGCACTTGTAATAGTGTTGAAAAACAACTTTTCGCACTTGTGTTAGTGTTGAAAACCACTTTTCGCACTTGTGTTATTGTTGAAAAACCACTTTTCGCACTTGTGTTAGTGTTGAAAAACCACTTTTCGCACTTGTGTTAGTGTTGAAAAACCACTTTTTGCACTTGTGTTGGAGCAGGAAACCACTTTTGCACTTGTATTAGTGTGGAAAAAATACTTTTCGCACTTGTGTTAGTGTAGAAAAACCTTTTTCGTACTTGTGTTAGTGTTGAAAAACCACTTTTCGCACTTGTGTTAGTGTGAAAAACCACTTTTCGCACTTGTGTTGGTGCAGGAAGCCACTTTTGCACTTGTATTAGTGTGGAAAAAACACTTTTTGCACTTGTCATAGTGATGAAAAACCACATTTCGCACTTGTGTTAGTGTTGAAAAACCACTTTTCGCACTTGTGTTGGTGCAAGAAACCACTATTGCACTTGTATTAGTGTGGAAAAAACACTTTTCGCACTTGTGTTAGTGTTGAAAAACCACTTTTCGCACTTGTGTTAGTGTTGAAAAACCACTTTTCGCACTTGTGTTAGTGTTGAAAAGCCACTTTTCGCACTTGTGTTGGTGCAGGAAACCACTTTTGCACTTGTATTAGTGTGGAAAAACCACTTTTCGCACTTGTGTTAGTGTTGAAAAGCCACTTTTCGCACTTGTGTTAGTGTTGAAAAACCACTTTTCGCACTTGTGTATGTGCAGGAAACCACTTTTGCACTTGTATTAGTGTGGAAAAAAGAATTTTTGCACTTGTGATAGTGTTGAAAAACCACTTTTCGCACTTTTGTTAGTGTTGAAAAACCACTTTTCGCACTTGTGTTGGTGCAGGAAACCACTTTTGCACTTGTATTAGTGTGGAAAAATCACTTTTCGCACTTGTGTTAGTGTTGAAAAACCACTTTTCGCACTTGTGTTAGTGTTGAAAAACCACTTTTCGCACTTGTGTTAGTGTTGAAAAACCACTTTTCGCACTTGTGTTGGTGCAGGAAACCACTTTTGCACTTGTATTAGTGTGGAAAAAACACTTTTCGCACTTGTGTTAGTGTTGAAAAACCACATTTCGCACTTGTGTTGGTGCAGGAAACCACTTTTGCACTTGTATTAGTGTGGAAAAACCACTTATCGCACTTGTGTTAGTGTTGAAAAACCACTTTTCGCACTTGTGTTGGTGCAGGAAACCACTTTTGCACTTGTATTAGTGTGGAAAAAACACTTTTCACACTTGTGTTAGTGTTGAAAAACCACTTTTCGCACTTGTGTTAGTGTTGAAAAACCACTTTTCGCACTTGTGTTAGTGTTGAAAAACCACTTTTCGCACTTGTGTTGGTGCAGGAAACCACTTTTGCACTTGTATTAGTGTGGAAAAAACACTTTTTGCACTTGTGATAGTGTTGAAAAACCACTTTTCGCACTTGTGTTAGTGTTGAAAAACCACTTTTTGCACTTGTGTTAGTGTTGAAAAACCACTTTTCGCACTTGTGTTGGTGCAGGAAACCACTTTTGCACTTGTATTAGTGTGGAAAAAACACTTTTCGCACTTGTGTTAGTGTTGAAAAACCACTTTTCGCACTTTTGTTAGTGTTGAAAAACCACTTTTTGCACTTGTGTTAGTGTTGAAAAACCACTTTTCGCACTTGTGTTGGTGCAGGAAACCACTTTTGCACTTGTATTAGTGTGGAAAAAACACTTTTCGCACTTGTGTTAGTGTTGAAAAACCACTTTTCGCACTTGTGTTAGTGTTGAAAAACCACTTTTCGCACTTGTGTTGGTGCAGGAAACCACTTTTGCATTTGTATTAGTGTGGAAAAACCACTTTTCGCACTTGTGTTAGTGTTGAAAAACCACTTTTCGCACTTGTGTTAGTGTTGAAAAACAACTTTTCGCACTTGTGTTGGTGCAGGAAACCAGTTTTACACTTGTATTAGTGTGGAAAAAACACTTTTTGCACTTGTAATAGTGTTGAAAAACAACTTTTCGCACTTGTGTTAGTGTTGAAAAACCACTTTTCGCACTTGTGTTATTGTTGAAAAACCACTTTTCGCACTTGTGTTAGTGTTGAAAAACCACTTTTCGCACTTGTGTTAGTGTTGAAAAACCACTTTTTGCACTTGTGTTGGAGCAGGAAACCACTTTTGCACTTGTATTAGTGTGGAAAAAATACTTTTCGCACTTGTGTTAGTGTAGAAAAACCTTTTTCGTACTTGTGTTAGTGTTGAAAAACCACTTTTCGCACTTGTGTTAGTGTTGAAAAACCACTTTTCGCACTTGTGTTGGTGCAGGAAGCCACTTTTGCACTTGTATTAGTGTGGAAAAAACACTTTTTGCACTTGTCATAGTGATGAAAAACCACATTTCGCACTTGTGTTAGTGTTGAAAAACCACTTTTCGCACTTGTGTTGGTGCAAGAAACCACTATTGCACTTGTATTAGTGTGGAAAAAACACTTTTCGCACTTGTGTTAGTGTTGAAAAACCACTTTTCGCACTTGTGTTAGTGTTGAAAAACCACTTTTCGCACTTGTGTTAGTGTTGAAAAGCCACTTTTCGCACTTGTGTTGGTGCAGGAAACCACTTTTGCACTTGTATTAGTGTGGAAAAACCACTTTTCGCACTTGTGTTAGTGTTGAAAAGCCACTTTTCGCACTTGTGTTAGTGTTGAAAAACCACTTTTCGCACTTGTGTATGTGCAGGAAACCACTTTTGCACTTGTATTAGTGTGGAAAAAAGAATTTTTGCACTTGTGATAGTGTTGAAAAACCACTTTTCGCACTTTTGTTAGTGTTGAAAAACCACTTTTCGCACTTGTGTTGGTGCAGGAAACCACTTTTGCACTTGTATTAGTGTGGAAAAATCACTTTTCGCACTTGTGTTAGTGTTGAAAAACCACTTTTCGCACTTGTGTTAGTGTTGAAAAACCACTTTTCGCACTTGTGTTAGTGTTGAAAAACCACTTTTCGCACTTTTGTTAGTGTTGAAAAACCACTTTTTGCACTTGTGTTAGTGTTGAAAAACCACTTTTCGCACTTGTGTTGGTGCAGGAAACCACTTTTGCACTTGTATTAGTGTGGAAAAAACACTTTTCGCACTTGTGTTAGTGTTGAAAAACCACTTTTCGCACTTGTGTTAGTGTTGAAAAACCACTTTTCGCACTTGTGTTGGTGCAGGAAACCACTTTTGCATTTGTATTAGTGTGGAAAAACCACTTTTCGCACTTGTGTTAGTGTTGAAAAACCACTTTTCGCACTTGTGTTAGTGTTGAAAAAACAACTTTTCGCACTTGTGTTGGTGCAGGAAACCAGTTTTACACTTGTATTAGTGTGGAAAAAACACTTTTTGCACTTGTAATAGTGTTGAAAAACAACTTTTCGCACTTGTGTTAGTGTTGAAAAACCACTTTTCGCACTTGTGTTATTGTTGAAAAACCACTTTTCGCACTTGTGTTAGTGTTGAAAAACCACTTTTCGCACTTGTGTTAGTGTTGAAAAACCACTTTTTGCACTTGTGTTGGAGCAGGAAACCACTTTTGCACTTGTATTAGTGTGGAAAAAATACTTTTCGCACTTGTGTTAGTGTAGAAAAACCTTTTTCGTACTTGTGTTAGTGTTGAAAAACCACTTTTCGCACTTGTGTTAGTGTTGAAAAACCACTTTTCGCACTTGTGTTGGTGCAGGAAGCCACTTTTGCACTTGTATTAGTGTGGAAAAAACACTTTTTGCACTTGTCATAGTGATGAAAAACCACATTTCGCACTTGTGTTAGTGTTGAAAAACCACTTTTCGCACTTGTGTTGGTGCAAGAAACCACTATTGCACTTGTATTAGTGTGGAAAAAACACTTTTCGCACTTGTGTTAGTGTTGAAAAACCACTTTTCGCACTTGTGTTAGTGTTGAAAAACCACTTTTCGCACTTGTGTTAGTGTTGAAAAGCCACTTTTCGCACTTGTGTTGGTGCAGGAAACCACTTTTGCACTTGTATTAGTGTGGAAAAACCACTTTTCGCACTTGTGTTAGTGTTGAAAAGCCACTTTTCGCACTTGTGTTAGTGTTGAAAAACCACTTTTCGCACTTGTGTATGTGCAGGAAACCACTTTTGCACTTGTATTAGTGTGGAAAAAAGAATTTTTGCACTTGTGATAGTGTTGAAAAACCACTTTTCGCACTTTTGTTAGTGTTGAAAAACCACTTTTCGCACTTGTGTTGGTGCAGGAAACCACTTTTGCACTTGTATTAGTGTGGAAAAATCACTTTTCGCACTTGTGTTAGTGTTGAAAAACCACTTTTCGCACTTGTGTTAGTGTTGAAAAACCACTTTTCGCACTTGTGTTAGTGTTGAAAAACCACTTTTCGCACTTGTGTTGGTGCAGGAAACCACTTTTGCACTTGTATTAGTGTGGAAAAAACACTTTTCGCACTTGTGTTAGTGTTGAAAAACCACATTTCGCACTTGTGTTGGTGCAGGAAACCACTTTTGCACTTGTATTAGTGTGGAAAAACCACTTATCGCACTTGTGTTAGTGTTGAAAAACCACTTTTCGCACTTGTGTTGGTGCAGGAAACCACTTTTGCACTTGTATTAGTGTGGAAAAAACACTTTTTGCACTTGTGATAGTGTTGAAAAACAACTTTTCGCACTTGTGTTAGTGTTGAAAAACCACTTTTCGCACTTGTGTTATTGTTGAAAAACCACTTTTCGCACTTGTGTTAGTGTTGAAAAACCACTTTTCGCACTTGTGTTAGTGTTGAAAAACCACTTTTTGCACTTGTGTTGGAGCAGGAAACCACTTTTGCACTTGTATTAGTGTGGAAAAAACACTTTTTGCACTTGTGATAGTGTTGAAAAACCACTTTTCGCACTTGTGTTAGTGTTGAAAAACCACTTTTCGCACTTGTGTTGGTGCAGGAAACCACTTTTGCACTTGTATTAGTGTGGAAAAAACACTTTCTGCACTTGTGATAGTGTTGAAAAACCACTTTTCGCACTTGTGTTAGTGTTGAAAAACCACTTTTCGCACTTGTGTTAGTGTTGAAAAACCACTTTTCGCACTTGTGTTGGTGCAGGAAGCCACTTTTGCACTTGTATTAGTGTGGAAAAAACACTTTTTGCACTTGTCATAGTGATGAAAAACCACATTTCGCACTTGTGTTAGTGTTGAAAAACCACTTTTCGCACTTGTGTTGGTGCAGGAAACCACTATTGCACTTGTATTAGTGTGGAAAAAACACTTTTCGCACTTGTGTTAGTGTTGAAAAACCACTTTTCGCACTTGTGTTAGTGTTGAAAAACCACTTTTCGCACTTGTGTTAGTGTTGAAAAGCCACTTTTCGCACTTGTGTTGGTGCAGGAAACCACTTTTGCACTTGTATTAGTGTGGAAAAACCACTTTTCGCACTTGTGTTAGTGTTGAAAAGCCAATTTTCGCACTTGTGTTAGTGTTGAAAAACCACTTTTCGCACTTGTGTATGTGCAGGAAACCACTTTTGCACTTGTATTAGTGTGGAAAAAAGACTTTTTGCACTTGTGATAGTGTTGAAAAACCACTTTTCGCACTTTTGTTAGTGTTGAAAAACCACTTTTCGCACTTGTGTTGGTGCAGGAAACCACTTTTGCACTTGTATTAGTGTGGAAAAATCACTTTTCGCACTTGTGTTAGTGTTGAAAAACCACTTTTCGCACTTGTGTTAGTGTTGAAAAACCACTTTTCGCACTTGTGTTAGTGTTGAAAAACCACTTTTCGCACTTGTGTTGGTGCAGGAAACCACTTTTGCACTTGTATTAGTGTGGAAAAAACACTTTTCGCACTTGTGTTAGTGTTGAAAAACCACATTTCGCACTTGTGTTGGTGCAGGAAACCACTTTTGCACTTGTATTAGTGTGGAAAAACCACTTATCGCACTTGTGTTAGTGTTGAAAAACCACTTTTCACACTTGTGTTGGTGCAGGAAACCACTTTTGCACTTGTATTAGTGTGGAAAAACCACTTTTTGCACTTGTGTTAGTGTTGAAAAACCATTTTTCGCACTTGTGTTAGTGTTGAAAAACCACTTTTCGCACTTGTGTTGGTGCAGGAAACCACTTTTGCACTTGTATTAGTGTGGAAAAAACACTTTTTGCACTTGTGATAGTGTTGAAAAACCACTTTTCGCACTTGTGTTAGTGTTGAAAAACCACTTTTCGCACTTGTGTTGGTGCAGGAAACCACTTTTGCACTTGTATTAGTGTGGAAAAACCACTTTTTGCACTTGTGTTAGTGTTGAAAAACCACTTTTCGCACTTGTGTTAGTGTTGAAAAACCACTTTTCGCACTTGTGTTGGTGCAGGAAACCACTTTTGCACTTGTATTAGTGTGGAAAAAACACTTTTTGCACTTGTGATAGTGTTGAAAAACCACTTTTCGCACTTGTGTTAGTGTTGAAAAACCACTTTTTGCACTTGTGTTAGTGTTGAAAAACCACTTTTCGCACTTGTGTTGGTGCAGGAAACCACTTTTGCACTTGTATTAGTGTGGAAAAAACACTTTTCGCACTTGTGTTAGTGTTGAAAAACCACTTTTCGCACTTTTGTTAGTGTTGAAAAACCACTTTTTGCACTTGTGTTAGTGTTGAAAAACCACTTTTCGCACTTGTGTTGGTGCAGGAAACCACTTTTGCACTTGTATTAGTGTGGAAAAAACACTTTTCGCACTTGTGTTAGTGTTGAAAAACCACTTTTCGCACTTGTGTTAGTGTTGAAAAACCACTTTTCGCACTTGTGTTGGTGCAGGAAACCACTTTTGCATTTGTATTAGTGTGGAAAAACCACTTTTCGCACTTGTGTTAGTGTTGAAAAACCACTTTTCGCACTTGTGTTAGTGTTGAAAAACAACTTTTCGCACTTGTGTTGGTGCAGGAAACCAGTTTTACACTTGTATTAGTGTGGAAAAAACACTTTTTGCACTTGTAATAGTGTTGAAAAACAACTTTTCGCACTTGTGTTAGTGTTGAAAAACCACTTTTCGCACTTGTGTTATTGTTGAAAAACCACTTTTCGCACTTGTGTTAGTGTTGAAAAACCACTTTTCGCACTTGTGTTAGTGTTGAAAAACCACTTTTTGCACTTGTGTTGGAGCAGGAAACCACTTTTGCACTTGTATTAGTGTGGAAAAAATACTTTTCGCACTTGTGTTAGTGTAGAAAAACCTTTTTCGTACTTGTGTTAGTGTTGAAAAACCACTTTTCGCACTTGTGTTAGTGTTGAAAAACCACTTTTCGCACTTGTGTTGGTGCAGGAAGCCACTTTTGCACTTGTATTAGTGTGGAAAAAACACTTTTTGCACTTGTCATAGTGATGAAAAACCACATTTCGCACTTGTGTTAGTGTTGAAAAACCACTTTTCGCACTTGTGTTGGTGCAAGAAACCACTATTGCACTTGTATTAGTGTGGAAAAAACACTTTTCGCACTTGTGTTAGTGTTGAAAAACCACTTTTCGCACTTGTGTTAGTGTTGAAAAACCACTTTTCGCACTTGTGTTAGTGTTGAAAAGCCACTTTTCGCACTTGTGTTGGTGCAGGAAACCACTTTTGCACTTGTATTAGTGTGGAAAAACCACTTTTCGCACTTGTGTTAGTGTTGAAAAGCCACTTTTCGCACTTGTGTTAGTGTTGAAAAACCACTTTTCGCACTTGTGTATGTGCAGGAAACCACTTTTGCACTTGTATTAGTGTGGAAAAAAGAATTTTTGCACTTGTGATAGTGTTGAAAAACCACTTTTCGCACTTTTGTTAGTGTTGAAAAACCACTTTTCGCACTTGTGTTGGTGCAGGAAACCACTTTTGCACTTGTATTAGTGTGGAAAAATCACTTTTCGCACTTGTGTTAGTGTTGAAAAACCACTTTTCGCACTTGTGTTAGTGTTGAAAAACCACTTTTCGCACTTGTGTTAGTGTTGAAAAACCACTTTTCGCACTTGTGTTGGTGCAGGAAACCACTTTTGCACTTGTATTAGTGTGGAAAAAACACTTTTCGCACTTGTGTTAGTGTTGAAAAACCACATTTCGCACTTGTGTTGGTGCAGGAAACCACTTTTGCACTTGTATTAGTGTGGAAAAACCACTTATCGCACTTGTGTTAGTGTTGAAAAACCACTTTTCGCACTTGTGTTGGTGCAGGAAACCACTTTTGCACTTGTATTAGTGTGGAAAAACCACTTTTTGCACTTGTGTTAGTGTTGAAAAACCATTTTTCGCACTTGTGTTAGTGTTGAAAAACCACTTTTCGCACTTGTGTTGGTGCAGGAAACCACTTTTGCACTTGTATTAGTGTGGAAAAAACACTTTTTGCACTTGTGATAGTGTTGAAAAACCACTTTTCGCACTTGTGTTAGTGTTGAAAAACCCCTTTTCGCACTTGTGTTGGTGCAGGAAACCACTTTTGCACTTGTATTAGTGTGGAAAAACCACTTTTCGCACTTGTGTTAGTGTTGAAAAACCACTTTTCGCACTTGTGTTAGTGTTGAAAAACCACTTTTCGCACTTGTGTTGGTGCAGGAAACCACTTTTGCACTTGTATTAATGTGGAAAAAACACTTTTCGCACTTGTGTTAGTGTTGAAAAACCACTTTTCGCACTTGTGTTAGTGTTGAAAAACCACTTTTCGCACTTGTGTTGGTGCAGGAAACCACTTTTGCACTTGTATTAGTGTGGAAAAAACCACTTTTTGCACTTGTGTTAGTGTTGAAAAATCACTTTTCGCACTTGTGTTAGTGTTGAAAAACAACTTTTCGCACTTGTGTTAGTGTTGAAAAACCACTTTTCGCACTTGTGTTGGTGCAGGAAACCACTTTTGCACTTGTATTAGTGTGGAAAAAACACTTTTTGCACTTGTGATAGTGTTGAAAAACCACTTTTCGCACTTGTGTTAGTGTTGAAAAACCACTTTTCGCACTTGTGTTGGTGCAGGAAACCACTTTTGCACTTGTATTAGTGTGGAAAAAACACTTTTTGCACTTGTGATAGTGTTGAAAAACCACATTTCGCACTTGTGTTAGTGTTGAAAAACCACTTTTCGCATCTGTGTTGGTGCAGGAAACCACTTTTGCACTTGTATTAGTGTGGTTAAACCACTTTTTGCACTTGTGTTAGTGTTGAAAAACCACTTTTCGCACTTGTGTTAGTGTTGAAAAACCACTTTTCGCACTTGTGTTAGTGTTGAAAAACCACTTTTCGCACTTGTGTTGGTGCAGGAAACCACTTTTGCACTTGTATTAGTGTGGAAAAACCACTTTTTGCACTTGTGTTAGTGTTGAAAAACCACTTTTCGCACTTGTGTTGGTGCAGGAAACCACTTTTGCACTTGTATTAGTGTGGAAAAAACACTTTTTGCACTTGTGATAGTGTTGAAAAACCACTTTTCGCACTTGTGTTAGTGTTGAAAAACCACTTTTCGCACTTGTGTTGGTGCAGGAAACCACTTTTCGCACTTGTGTTAGTGTTGAAAAAACACTTTTCGGACTTGTGTTAGTGTTGAAAAACCACTTTTCGCACTTGTGTTAGTGTTGAAAAACCACTTTTCGCACTTGTGTTGGTGCAGGAAACCACTTTTGCACTTGTATTAGTGTGGAAAAAACACTTTTTGCACTTGTGATAGTGTTGAAAAACAACTTTTCGCACTTGTGTTAGTGTTGAAAAACCACTTTTCGCACTTGTGTTATTGTTGAAAAACCACTTTTCGCACTTGTGTTAGTGTTGAAAAACCACTTTTCGCACTTGTGTTAGTGTTGAAAAACCACTTTTTGCACTTGTGTTGGAGCAGGAAACCACTTTTGCACTTGTATTAGTGTGGAAAAAACACTTTTTGCACTTGTGATAGTGTTGAAAAACCACTTTTCGCACTTGTGTTAGTGTTGAAAAACCACTTTTCGCACTTGTGTTGGTGCAGGAAACCACTTTTGCACTTGTATTAGTGTGGAAAAAACACTTTCTGCACTTGTGATAGTGTTGAAAAACCACTTTTCGCACTTGTGTTAGTGTTGAAAAACCACTTTTCGCACTTGTGTTAGTGTTGAAAAACCACTTTTCGCACTTGTGTTGGTGCAGGAAGCCACTTTTGCACTTGTATTAGTGTGGAAAAAACACTTTTTGCACTTGTCATAGTGATGAAAAACCACATTTCGCACTTGTGTTAGTGTTGAAAAACCACTTTTCGCACTTGTGTTGGTGCAGGAAACCACTATTGCACTTGTATTAGTGTGGAAAAAACACTTTTCGCACTTGTGTTAGTGTTGAAAAACCACTTTTCGCACTTGTGTTAGTGTTGAAAAACCACTTTTCGCACTTGTGTTAGTGTTGAAAAGCCACTTTTCGCACTTGTGTTGGTGCAGGAAACCACTTTTGCACTTGTATTAGTGTGGAAAAACCACTTTTCGCACTTGTGTTAGTGTTGAAAAGCCAATTTTCGCACTTGTGTTAGTGTTGAAAAACCACTTTTCGCACTTGTGTATGTGCAGGAAACCACTTTTGCACTTGTATTAGTGTGGAAAAAAGACTTTTTGCACTTGTGATAGTGTTGAAAAACCACTTTTCGCACTTTTGTTAGTGTTGAAAAACCACTTTTCGCACTTGTGTTGGTGCAGGAAACCACTTTTGCACTTGTATTAGTGTGGAAAAATCACTTTTCGCACTTGTGTTAGTGTTGAAAAACCACTTTTCGCACTTGTGTTAGTGTTGAAAAACCACTTTTCGCACTTGTGTTAGTGTTGAAAAACCACTTTTCGCACTTGTGTTAGTGTTGAAAAACCACTTTTCGCACTTGTGTTGGTGCAGGAAACCACTTTTGCACTTGTATTAGTGTGGAAAAAACACTTTTCGCACTTGTGTTAGTGTTGAAAAACCACATTTCGCACTTGTGTTGGTGCAGGAAACCACTTTTGCACTTGTATTAGTGTGGAAAAACCACTTATCGCACTTGTGTTAGTGTTGAAAAACCACTTTTCACACTTGTGTTGGTGCAGGAAACCACTTTTGCACTTGTATTAGTGTGGAAAAACCACTTTTTGCACTTGTGTTAGTGTTGAAAAACCATTTTTCGCACTTGTGTTAGTGTTGAAAAACCACTTTTCGCACTTGTGTTGGTGCAGGAAACCACTTTTGCACTTGTATTAGTGTGGAAAAAACACTTTTTGCACTTGTGATAGTGTTGAAAAACCACTTTTCGCACTTGTGTTAGTGTTGAAAAACCACTTTTCGCACTTGTGTTGGTGCAGGAAACCACTTTTGCACTTGTATTAGTGTGGAAAAACCACTTTTCGCACTTGTGTTAGTGTTGAAAAACCACTTTTCGCACTTGTGTTAGTGTTGAAAAACCACTTTTCGCACTTGTGTTGGTGCAGGAAACCACTTTTGCACTTGTATTAGTGTGGAAAAAACACTTTTCGCACTTGTGTTAGTGTTGAAAAACCACTTTTCGCACTTGTGTTAGTGTTGAAAAACCACTTTTCGCACTTGTGTTAGTGTTGAAAAACCACTTTTCGCACTTGTGTTGGTGCAGGAAACCACTTTTGCACTTGTATTAGTGTGGAAAAAACACTTTTTGCACTTGTGATAGTGTTGAAAAACCACTTTTCGCACTTGTGTTAGTGTTGAAAAACCACTTTTCGCACTTGTGTTGGTGCAGGAAACCACTTTTCGCACTTGTGTTAGTGTTGAAAAAACACTTTTCGGACTTGTGTTAGTGTTGAAAAACCACTTTTCGCACTTGTGTTAGTGTTGAAAAACCACTTTTCGCACTTGTGTTGGTGCAGGAAACCACTTTTGCACTTGTATTAGTGTGGAAAAAACACTTTTTGCACTTGTGATAGTGTTGAAAAACAACTTTTCGCACTTGTGTTAGTGTTGAAAAACCACTTTTCGCACTTGTGTTATTGTTGAAAAACCACTTTTCGCACTTGTGTTAGTGTTGAAAAACCACTTTTCGCACTTGTGTTAGTGTTGAAAAACCACTTTTTGCACTTGTGTTGGAGCAGGAAACCACTTTTGCACTTGTATTAGTGTGGAAAAAACACTTTTTGCACTTGTGATAGTGTTGAAAAACCACTTTTCGCACTTGTGTTAGTGTTGAAAAACCACTTTTCGCACTTGTGTTGGTGCAGGAAACCACTTTTGCACTTGTATTAGTGTGGAAAAAACACTTTCTGCACTTGTGATAGTGTTGAAAAACCACTTTTCGCACTTGTGTTAGTGTTGAAAAACCACTTTTCGCACTTGTGTTAGTGTTGAAAAACCACTTTTCGCACTTGTGTTGGTGCAGGAAGCCACTTTTGCACTTGTATTAGTGTGGAAAAAACACTTTTTGCACTTGTCATAGTGATGAAAAACCACATTTCGCACTTGTGTTAGTGTTGAAAAACCACTTTTCGCACTTGTGTTGGTGCAGGAAACCACTATTGCACTTGTATTAGTGTGGAAAAAACACTTTTCGCACTTGTGTTAGTGTTGAAAAACCACTTTTCGCACTTGTGTTAGTGTTGAAAAACCACTTTTCGCACTTGTGTTAGTGTTGAAAAGCCACTTTTCGCACTTGTGTTGGTGCAGGAAACCACTTTTGCACTTGTATTAGTGTGGAAAAACCACTTTTCGCACTTGTGTTAGTGTTGAAAAGCCAATTTTCGCACTTGTGTTAGTGTTGAAAAACCACTTTTCGCACTTGTGTATGTGCAGGAAACCACTTTTGCACTTGTATTAGTGTGGAAAAAAGACTTTTTGCACTTGTGATAGTGTTGAAAAACCACTTTTCGCACTTTTGTTAGTGTTGAAAAACCACTTTTCGCACTTGTGTTGGTGCAGGAAACCACTTTTGCACTTGTATTAGTGTGGAAAAATCACTTTTCGCACTTGTGTTAGTGTTGAAAAACCACTTTTCGCACTTGTGTTAGTGTTGAAAAACCACTTTTCGCACTTGTGTTAGTGTTGAAAAACCACTTTTCGCACTTGTGTTAGTGTTGAAAAACCACTTTTCGCACTTGTGTTGGTGCAGGAAACCACTTTTGCACTTGTATTAGTGTGGAAAAAACACTTTTCGCACTTGTGTTAGTGTTGAAAAACCACATTTCGCACTTGTGTTGGTGCAGGAAACCACTTTTGCACTTGTATTAGTGTGGAAAAACCACTTATCGCACTTGTGTTAGTGTTGAAAAACCACTTTTCACACTTGTGTTGGTGCAGGAAACCACTTTTGCACTTGTATTAGTGTGGAAAAACCACTTTTTGCACTTGTGTTAGTGTTGAAAAACCATTTTTCGCACTTGTGTTAGTGTTGAAAAACCACTTTTCGCACTTGTGTTGGTGCAGGAAACCACTTTTGCACTTGTATTAGTGTGGAAAAAACACTTTTTGCACTTGTGATAGTGTTGAAAAACCACTTTTCGCACTTGTGTTAGTGTTGAAAAACCACTTTTCGCACTTGTGTTGGTGCAGGAAACCACTTTTGCACTTGTATTAGTGTGGAAAAACCACTTTTCGCACTTGTGTTAGTGTTGAAAAACCACTTTTCGCACTTGTGTTAGTGTTGAAAAACCACTTTTCGCACTTGTGTTGGTGCAGGAAACCACTTTTGCACTTGTATTAGTGTGGAAAAAACACTTTTCGCACTTGTGTTAGTGTTGAAAAACCACTTTTCGCACTTGTGTTAGTGTTGAAAAACCACTTTTCGCACTTGTGTTAGTGTTGAAAAACCACTTTTCGCACTTGTGTTGGTGCAGGAAACCACTTTTGCACTTGTATTAGTGTGGAAAAAACACTTTTTGCACTTGTGATAGTGTTGAAAAACCACTTTTCACACTTGTGTTAGTGTTGAAAAACCACTTTTTGCACTTGTGTTAGTGTTGAAAAACCACTTTTCGCACTTGTGTTGGTGCAGGAAACCACTTTTGCACTTGTATTAGTGTGGAAAAAACACTTTTCGCACTTGTGTTAGTGTTGAAAAACCACTTTTCGCACTTGTGTTAGTGTTGAAAAACCACTTTTCGCACTTGTGTTAGTGTTGAAAAACCACTTTTCGCACTTGTGTTGGTGCAGGAAACCACTTTTGCACTTGTATTAGTGTGGAAAAACCACTTTTCGCACTTGTGTTAGTGTTGAAAAACCAGTTTTCACACTTGTGTTGGTGCAGGAAACCACTTTTGCACTTGTATTAGTGTGGAAAAACCACTTTTGGCACTTGTGTTAGTGTTGAAAAACCACTTTTCGCAATTGTGTTAGTGTTGAAAAACCACTTTTCGCACTTGTGTTAGTGTTGAAAAACCACTTTTCGCACTTGTGTTGGTGCAGGAAACCACTTTTGCATTTCTATTAGTGTGGAAAAAACACTTTTCGCACTTGTGTTAGTGTTGAAAAACCACTTTTCGCACTTGTGTTAGTGTTGAAAAACCACTTTTCGCACTTGTGTTAGTATTGAAAAACCACTTTTCGCACATGTGATGGTGCAGGAAACCACTTTTGCACTTGTATTAGTGTGGAAAAACCACTTTTCGCACTTGTGTTAGTGTTGAAAAGCCACTTTTCGCACTTGTGTTAGTGTTGAAAAACCACTTTTCGCACTTGTGTTGGTGCAGGAAACCACTTTTGCACTTGTATTAGTGTGGAAAAAACACTTTTTGCACTTGTGATAGTGTTGAAAAACCACTTTTCACACTTGTGTTAGTGTTGAAAAACCACTTTTCGCACTTGTGTTGGTGCAGGAAACCACTTTTGCACTTGTATTAGTGTGGAAAAAACCACTTTTTGCACTTGTGTTAGTGTTGAAAAATCACTTTTCGCACTTGTGTTAGTGTTGAAAAACAACTTTTCGCACTTGTGTTAGTGTTGAAAAACCACTTTTCGCACTTGTGTTGGTGCAGGAAACCACTTTTGCACTTGTATTAGTGTGGAAAAAACACTTTTTGCACTTGTGATAGTGTTGAAAAACCACTTTTCGCACTTGTGTTAGTGTTGAAAAACCACTTTTCGCACTTGTGTTGGTGCAGGAAACCACTTATCGCACTTGTGTTAGTGTTGAAAAACCACTTTTCACACTTGTGTTTGTGTTGAAAAACCACTTTTCGCACTTGTGTTAGTGTTGAAAAACCACTTTTCGCACTTTTGTTGGTGCAGGAAACCACTTATCGCACTTGTGTTAGTGTTGAAAAACCACTTTTCGCACTTGTGTTAGTGTTGAAAAACCACTTTTCGCACTTGTGTTAGTGTTGAAAAACCACTTTTCGCACTTGTGTTAGTGTTGAAAAACCACTTTTCGCACTTGTGTTGGAGCAGGAAACCACTTTTGCACTTGTATTAGTGTGGAAAAAGCACTTTTTGCACTTGTGATAGTGTTGAAAAACCACTTTTCGCACTTGTGTTAGTGTTGAAAAACCACTTTTCGCACTTGTGTTAGTGTTGAAAAACCACTTTTCGCACTTGTGTTGGTGCAGGAAACCACTTTTGCACTTGTATTAGTGTGGAAAAAACACTTTTCGCACTTGTGTTAGTGTTGAAAAACCACTTTTCGCACTTGTGTTAGTGTTGAAAAACCACTTTTCGCACTTGTGTTAGTGTTGAAAAACCACTTTTCGCACTTGTGTTGGTGCAGGAAACCACTTTTGCACTTGTATTAGTGTGGAAAAAACACTTTTTGCACTTGTGATAGTGTTGAAAAACCACTTTTCGCACTTGTGTTAGTGTTGAAAAACCACTTTTTGCACTTGTGTTAGTGTTGAAAAACCACTTTTCGCACTTGTGTTGGTGCAGGAAACCACTTTTGCACTTGTATTAGTGTGGAAAAAACACTTTTCGCACTTGTGTTAGTGTTGAAAAACCACTTTTCGCACTTGTGTTAGTGTTGAAAAACCACTTTTCGCACTTGTGTTAGTGTTGAAAAACCACTTTTCGCACTTGTGTTGGTGCAGGAAACCACTTTTGCACTTGTATTAGTGTGGAAAAACCACTTTTCGCACTTGTGTTAGTGTTGAAAAACCAGTTTTCACACTTGTGTTGGTGCAGGAAACCACTTTTGCACTTGTATTAGTGTGGAAAAACCACTTTTGGCACTTGTGTTAGTGTTGAAAAACCACTTTTCGCAATTGTGTTAGTGTTGAAAAACCACTTTTCGCACTTGTGTTAGTGTTGAAAAACCACTTTTCGCACTTGTGTTGGTGCAGGAAACCACTTTTGCATTTCTATTAGTGTGGAAAAAACACTTTTCGCACTTGTGTTAGTGTTGAAAAACCACTTTTCGCACTTGTGTTAGTGTTGAAAAACCACTTTTCGCACTTGTGTTAGTGTTGAAAAACCACTTTTCGCACATGTGATGGTGCAGGAAACCACTTTTGCACTTGTATTAGTGTGGAAAAACCACTTTTCGCACTTGTGTTAGTGTTGAAAAGCCACTTTTCGCACTTGTGTTAGTGTTGAAAAACCACTTTTCGCACTTGTGTTGGTGCAGGAAACCACTTTTGCACTTGTATTAGTGTGGAAAAAACACTTTTTGCACTTGTGATAGTGTTGAAAAACCACTTTTCACACTTGTGTTAGTGTTGAAAAACCACTTTTCGCACTTGTGTTGGTGCAGGAAACCACTTTTGCACTTGTATTAGTGTGGAAAAAACCACTTTTTGCACTTGTGTTAGTGTTGAAAAATCACTTTTCGCACTTGTGTTAGTGTTGAAAAACAACTTTTCGCACTTGTGTTAGTGTTGAAAAACCACTTTTCGCACTTGTGTTGGTGCAGGAAACCACTTTTGCACTTGTATTAGTGTGGAAAAAACACTTTTTGCACTTGTGATAGTGTTGAAAAACCACTTTTCGCACTTGTGTTAGTGTTGAAAAACCACTTTTCGCACTTGTGTTGGTGCAGGAAACCACTTATCGCACTTGTGTTAGTGTTGAAAAACCACTTTTCACACTTGTGTTTGTGTTGAAAAACCACTTTTCGCACTTGTGTTAGTGTTGAAAAACCACTTTTCGCACTTTTGTTGGTGCAGGAAACCACTTATCGCACTTGTGTTAGTGTTGAAAAACCACTTTTCGCACTTGTGTTAGTGTTGAAAAACCACTTTTCACACTTGTGTTAGTGTTGAAAAACCACTTTTCGCACTTGTGTTAGTGTTGAAAAACCACTTTTCGCACTTGTGTTGGAGCAGGAAACCACTTTTGCACTTGTATTAGTGTGGAAAAAGCACTTTTTGCACTTGTGATAGTGTTTAAAAACCACTTTTCGCACTTGTGTTAGTGTTGAAAAACCACTTTTTGCACTTGTGTTAGTGTTGAAAAACCACTTTTTGCACTTGTGTTAGTGTTGAAAAACCACTTTTTGCACTTGTGTTGGTGCAGGAAACCACTTTTGCACTTGTATTAGTGTGGAAAAACCACTTTTTGCACTTGTGTTAGGGTTGAAAAACAACATTTCGCACTTGTGTTAGTGTTGAAAAACCACTTTTTGCACTTGTGTTGGTGCAGGAAACCACTTTTGCACTTGTATTAGTGTGGAAAACCACTTTTTGCACTTGTGATGGTGTTGAAAAACCACTTTTCACACTTGTGTTAGTGTTGAAAAACCACTTTTCGCACTTGTGTTGGTGCAGGAAACCACTTTTGCACTTGTATTAGTGTGGAAAACCACTTTTTGCACTTGTGATGGTGTTGAAAAACCACTTTTCACACTTGTGTTAGTGTTGAAAAACCACTTTTCGCACTTGTGTTAGTGTTGAAAGACCACTTTTCGCACTTGTGTTGGTGCAGGAAACCACTTTTGCACTTATATTAGTGTGGAAAAACCACTTTTCGCAGTTGTGTTAGTGTTGAAAAGCCACTTTTCGCACTTGTGTTAGTGTTGAAAAACCACTTTTCGCACTTGTGTTGGTGCAGGAAACCACTTTTGCACTTGCATTAGTGTGGAAAAAACACTTTTTGCACTTGTGATAGTGTTGAAAAACCACTTTTCGCACTTGTGTTAGTGTTGAAAAACCACTTTTCGCACTTGTGTTGGTGCAGGAAACCACTTTTCACACTTGTGTTAGTGTTGAAAAACCACTTTTTGCACTTGTGTTAGTGTTGAAAAACCACTTTTCGCACTTGTGTTGGTGCAGGAAACCACTTTTGCACTTGTATTAGTGTGGAAAAAACACTTTTCGCACTTGTGTTAGTGTTGAAAAACCACTTTTCGCACTTGTGTTAGTGTTGAAAAACCACTTTTCGCACTTGTGTTAGTGTTGAAAAACCACTTTTCGCACTTGTGTTGGTGCAGGAAACCACTTTTGCATTTGTATTAGTGTGGAAAAAACACTTTTTGCACTTGTGATAGTGTTGAAAATCCACTTTTCGCACTTGTGTTAGTGTTGAAAAACCACTTTTTGCACTTGTGTTGGTGCAGGAAACCACTTTTGCACTTGTATTAGTGTGGAAAAAACACTTTTCGCACTTGTGTTAGTGTTGAAAAACCACTTTTCGCACTTGTGTTAGTGTTGAAAAACCACTTTTCGCACTTGTGTTGGTGCAGGAAACCACTTTTGCATTTGTATTAGTGTGGAAAAACCACTTTTCGCACTTGTGTTAGTGTTGAAAAACCACTTTTCGCACTTGTGTTAGTGTTGAAAAACAACTTTTCGCACTTGTGTTGGTGCAGGAAACCAGTTTTACACTTGTATTAGTGTGGAAAAAACACTTTTTGCACTTGTAATAGTGTTGAAAAACAACTTTTCGCACTTGTGTTAGTGTTGAAAAACCACTTTTCGCACTTGTGTTATTGTTGAAAAACAACTTTTCGCACTTGTGTTGGAGCAGGAAACCACTTTTGCACTTGTATTAGTGTGGAAAAAACACTTTTTGCACTTGTGATAGTGTTGAAAAACCACTTTTCGCACTTGTGTTAGTGTTGAAAAACCACTTTTCGCACTTGTGTTGGTGCAGGAAACCACTTTTGCACTTGTATTAGTGTGGAAAAAACACTTTCTGCACTTGTGATAGTGTTGAAAAACCACTTTTCGCACTTGTGTTAGTGTTGAAAAACCACTTTTCGCACTTGTGTTAGTGTTGAAAAACCACTTTTCGCACTTGTGTTGGTGCAGGAAACCACTTTTGCACTTGTATTAGTGTGGAAAAAATACTTTTCGCACTTGTGTTAGTGTAGAAAAACCACTTTTCGCACTTGTGTTAGTGTAGAAAAACCACTTTTCGCACTTGTATTAGTGTGGAAAAAACACTTTTCGCACTTGTGTTAGTGTTGAAAAACCACTTTTCGCACTTGTGTTAGTGTTGAAAAACCACTTTTCGCACTTGTGTTAGTGTTGAAAAGCCACTTTTCGCACTTGTGTTGGTGCAGGAAACCACTTTTGCACTTGTATTAGTGTGGAAAAACCACTTTTCGCACTTGTGTTAGTGTTGAAAAGCCACTTTTCGCACTTGTGTTAGTGTTGAAAAACCACTTTTCGCACTTGTGTATGTGCAGGAAACCACTTTTGCACTTGTATTAGTGTGGAAAAAAGACTTTTTGCACTTGTGATAGTGTTGAAAAACCACTTTTCGCACTTTTGTTAGTGTTGAAAAACCACTTTTCGCACTTGTGTTGGTGCAGGAAACCACTTTTGCACTTGTATTAGTGTGGAAAAATCACTTTTCGCACTTGTGTTAGTGTTGAAAAACCACTTTTCGCACTTGTGTTAGTGTTGAAAAACCACTTTTCGCACTTGTGATAGTGTTGAAAATCCACTTTTCGCACTTGTGTTAGTGTTGAAAAACCACTTTTTGCACTTGTGTTGGTGCAGGAAACCACTTTTGCACTTGTATTAGTGTGGAAAAAACACTTTTCGCACTTGTGTTAGTGTTGAAAAACCACTTTTCGCACTTGTGTTAGTGTTGAAAAACCACTTTTCGCACTTGTGTTGGTGCAGGAAACCACTTTTGCATTTGTATTAGTGTGGAAAAACCACTTTTCGCACTTGTGTTAGTGTTGAAAAACCACTTTTCGCACTTGTGTTAGTGTTGAAAAACAACTTTTCGCACTTGTGTTGGTGCAGGAAACCAGTTTTACACTTGTATTAGTGTGGAAAAAACACTTTTTGCACTTGTAATAGTGTTGAAAAACAACTTTTCGCACTTGTGTTAGTGTTGAAAAACCACTTTTCGCACTTGTGTTATTGTTGAAAAACCACTTTTCGCACTTGTGTTAGTGTTGAAAAACCACTTTTCGCACTTGTGTTAGTGTTGAAAAACCACTTTTTGCACTTGTGTTGGAGCAGGAAACCACTTTTGCACTTGTATTAGTGTGGAAAAAACACTTTTTGCACTTGTGATAGTGTTGAAAAACCACTTTTCGCACTTGTGTTAGTGTTGAAAAACCACTTTTCGCACTTGTGTTGGTGCAGGAAACCACTTTTGCACTTGTATTAGTGTGGAAAAAACACTTTCTGCACTTGTGATAGTGTTGAAAAACCACTTTTCGCACTTGTGTTAGTGTTGAAAAACCACTTTTCGCACTTGTGTTAGTGTTGAAAAACCACTTTTCGCACTTGTGTTGGTGCAGGAAACCACTTTTGCACTTGTATTAGTGTGGAAAAAATACTTTTCGCACTTGTGTTAGTGTAGAAAAAACACTTTTCGCACTTGTGTTAGTGTTGAAAAACCACTTTTCGCACTTGTGTTAGTGTTGAAAAACCACTTTTCGCACTTGTGTTGGTGCAGGAAGCCACTTTTGCACTTGTATTAGTGTGGAAAAAACACTTTTTGCACTTGTCATAGTGATGAAAAACCACTTTTCGCACTTGTGTTAGTGTTGAAAAGCCACTTTTCGCACTTGTGTTGGTGCAGGAAACCACTTTTGCACTTGTATTAGTGTGGAAAAACCACTTTTCGCACTTGTGTTAGTGTTGAAAAGCCACTTTTCGCACTTGTGTTAGTGTTGAAAAACCACTTTTCGCACTTGTGTATGTGCAGGAAACCACTTTTGCACTTGTATTAGTGTGGAAAAAATACTTTTTGCACTTGTGATAGTGTTGAAAAACCACTTTTCGCACTTTTGTTAGTGTTGAAAAACCACTTTTCGCACTTGTGTTGGTGCAGGAAACCACTTTTGCACTTGTATTAGTGTGGAAAAATCACTTTTCGCACTTGTGTTAGTGTTGAAAAACCACTTTTCGCACTTGTGTTAGTGTTGAAAAACCACTTTTCGCACTTGTGATAGTGTTGAAAATCCACTTTTCGCACTTGTGTTAGTGTTGAAAAACCACTTTTTGCACTTGTGTTGGTGCAGGAAACCACTTTTGCACTTGTATTAGTGTGGAAAAAACACTTTTCGCACTTGTGTTAGTGTTGAAAAACCACTTTTCGCACTTGTGTTAGTGTTGAAAAACCACTTTTCGCACTTGTGTTGGTGCAGGAAACCACTTTTGCATTTGTATTAGTGTGGAAAAACCACTTTTCGCACTTGTGTTAGTGTTGAAAAACCACTTTTCGCACTTGTGTTAGTGTTGAAAAACAACTTTTCGCACTTGTGTTGGTGCAGGAAACCAGTTTTACACTTGTATTAGTGTGGAAAAAACACTTTTTGCACTTGTAATAGTGTTGAAAAACAACTTTTCGCACTTGTGTTAGTGTTGAAAAACCACTTTTCGCACTTGTGTTATTGTTGAAAAACCACTTTTCGCACTTGTGTTAGTGTTGAAAAACCACTTTTCGCACTTGTGTTAGTGTTGAAAAACCACTTTTTGCACTTGTGTTGGAGCAGGAAACCACTTTTGCACTTGTATTAGTGTGGAAAAAACACTTTTTGCACTTGTGATAGTGTTGAAAAACCACTTTTCGCACTTGTGTTAGTGTTGAAAAACCACTTTTCGCACTTGTGTTGGTGCAGGAAACCACTTTTGCACTTGTATTAGTGTGGAAAAAACACTTTCTGCACTTGTGATAGTGTTGAAAAACCACTTTTCGCACTTGTGTTAGTGTTGAAAAACCACTTTTCGCACTTGTGTTAGTGTTGAAAAACCACTTTTCGCACTTGTGTTGGTGCAGGAAACCACTTTTGCACTTGTATTAGTGTGGAAAAAATACTTTTCGCACTTGTGTTAGTGTAGAAAAACCACTTTTCGCACTTGTGTTAGTGTTGAAAAACCACTTTTCGCACTTGTGTTAGTGTTGAAAAACCACTTTTCGCACTTGTGTTGGTGCAGGAAGCCACTTTTGCACTTGTATTAGTGTGGAAAAAACACTTTTTGCACTTGTCATAGTGATGAAAAACCACATTTCGCACTTGTGTTAGTGTTGAAAAACCACTTTTCGCACTTGTGTTGGTGCAGGAAACCACTATTGCACTTGTATTAGTGTGGAAAAAACACTTTTCGCACTTGTGTTAGTGTTGAAAAACCACTTTTCGCACTTGTGTTAGTGTTGAAAAACCACTTTTCGCACTTGTGTTGGAGCAGGAAACCACTTTTGCACTTGTATTAGTGTGGAAAAAGCACTTTTTGCACTTGTGATAGTGTTGAAAAACCACTTTTCGCACTTGTGTTAGTGTTGAAAAACCACTTTTTGCACTTGTGTTAGTGTTGAAAAACCACTTTTTGCACTTGTGTTAGTGTTGAAAAACCACTTTTCGCACTTGTGTTGGTGCAGGAAACCACTTTTGCACTTGTATTAGTGTGGAAAAAACACTTTTCGCACTTGTGTTAGTGTTGAAAAACCACTTTTCGCACTTGTGTTAGTGTTGAAAAACCACTTTTCGCACTTGTGTTGGAGCAGGAAACCACTTTTGCACTTGTATTAGTGTGGAAAAAGCACTTTTTGCACTTGTGATAGTGTTGAAAAACCACTTTTCGCACTTGTGTTAGTGTTGAAAAACCACTTTTTGCACTTGTGTTAGTGTTGAAAAACCACTTTTTGCACTTGTGTTAGTGTTGAAAAACCACTTTTCGCACTTGTGTTGGTGCAGGAAACCACTTTTGCACTTGTATTAGTGTGGAAAAACCACTTTTTGCACTTGTGTTAGGGTTGAAAAACAACATTTCGCACTTGTGTTAGTGTTGAAAAACCACTTTTTGCACTTGTGTTGGTGCAGGAAACCACTTTTGCACTTGTATTAGTGTGGAAAACCACTTTTTGCACTTGTGATGGTGTTGAAAAACCACTTTTCACACTTGTGTTAGTGTTGAAAAACCACTTTTCGCACTTGTGTTGGTGCAGGAAACCACTTTTGCACTTGTATTAGTGTGGAAAACCACTTTTTGCACTTGTGATGGTGTTGAAAAACCACTTTTCACACTTGTGTTAGTGTTGAAAAACCACTTTTCGCACTTGTGTTAGTGTTGAAAGACCACATTTCGCACTTGTGTTGGTGCAGGAAACCACTTTTGCACTTATATTAGTGTGGAAAAACCACTTTTCGCACTTGTGTTAGTGTTGAAAAGCCACTTTTCGCACTTGTGTTAGTGTTGAAAAACCACTTTTCGCACTTGTGTTGGTGCAGGAAACCACTTTTGCACTTGCATTAGTGTGGAAAAAACACTTTTTGCACTTGTGATAGTGTTGAAAAACCACTTTTTGCACTTGTGTTAGTGTTGAAAAACCACTTTTCGCACTTGTGTTGGTGCAGGAAACCACTTTTGCACTTGTATTAGTGTGGAAAAAACACTTTTCGCACTTGTGTTAGTGTTGAAAAACCACTTTTCGCACTTGTGTTAGTGTTGAAAAACCACTTTTCGCACTTGTGTTAGTGTTGAAAAACCACTTTTCGCACTTGTGTTGGTGCAGGAAACCACTTTTGCATTTGTATTAGTGTGGAAAAAACACTTTTTGCACTTGTGATAGTGTTGAAAATCCACTTTTCGCACTTGTGTTAGTGTTGAAAAACCACTTTTTGCACTTGTGTTGGTGCAGGAAACCACTTTTGCACTTGTATTAGTGTGGAAAAAACACTTTTCGCACTTGTGTTAGTGTTGAAAAACCACTTTTCGCACTTGTGTTAGTGTTGAAAAACCACTTTTCGCACTTGTGTTGGTGCAGGAAACCACTTTTGCATTTGTATTAGTGTGGAAAAACCACTTTTCGCACTTGTGTTAGTGTTGAAAAACCACTTTTCGCACTTGTGTTAGTGTTGAAAAACAACTTTTCGCACTTGTGTTGGTGCAGGAAACCAGTTTTACACTTGTATTAGTGTGGAAAAAACACTTTTTGCACTTGTAATAGTGTTGAAAAACAACTTTTCGCACTTGTGTTAGTGTTGAAAAACCACTTTTCGCACTTGTGTTATTGTTGAAAAACCACTTTTCGCACTTGTGTTAGTGTTGAAAAACCACTTTTCGCACTTGTGTTAGTGTTGAAAAACCACTTTTTGCACTTGTGTTGGAGCAGGAAACCACTTTTGCACTTGTATTAGTGTGGAAAAAACACTTTTTGCACTTGTGATAGTGTTGAAAAACCACTTTTCGCACTTGTGTTAGTGTTGAAAAACCACTTTTCGCACTTGTGTTGGTGCAGGAAACCACTTTTGCACTTGTATTAGTGTGGAAAAAACACTTTCTGCACTTGTGATAGTGTTGAAAAACCACTTTTCGCACTTGTGTTAGTGTTGAAAAACCACTTTTCGCACTTGTGTTAGTGTTGAAAAACCACTTTTCGCACTTGTGTTGGTGCAGGAAACCACTTTTGCACTTGTATTAGTGTGGAAAAAATACTTTTCGCACTTGTGTTAGTGTAGAAAAACCACTTTTCGCACTTGTGTTAGTGTAGAAAAACCACTTTTCGCACTTGTATTAGTGTGGAAAAAACACTTTTCGCACTTGTGTTAGTGTTGAAAAACCACTTTTCGCACTTGTGTTAGTGTTGAAAAACCACTTTTCGCACTTGTGTTAGTGTTGAAAAGCCACTTTTCGCACTTGTGTTGGTGCAGGAAACCACTTTTGCACTTGTATTAGTGTGGAAAAACCACTTTTCGCACTTGTGTTAGTGTTGAAAAGCCACTTTTTGCACTTGTGTTAGTGTTGAAAAACCACTTTTCGCACTTGTGTATGTGCAGGAAACCACTTTTGCACTTGTATTAGTGTGGAAAAAAGACTTTTTGCACTTGTGATAGTGTTGAAAAACCACTTTTCGCACTTTTGTTAGTGTTGAAAAACCACTTTTCGCACTTGTGTTGGTGCAGGAAACCACTTTTGCACTTGTATTAGTGTGGAAAAAAGACTTTTTGCACTTGTGATAGTGTTGAAAAACCACTTTTCGCACTTTTGTTAGTGTTGAAAAACCACTTTTCGCACTTGTGTTGGTGCAGGAAACCACTTTTGCACTTGTATTAGTGTGGAAAAATCACTTTTCGCACTTGTGTTAGTGTTGAAAAACCACTTTTCGCACTTGTGTTAGTGTTGAAAAACCACTTTTCGCACTTGTGATAGTGTTGAAAATCCACTTTTCGCACTTGTGTTAGTGTTGAAAAACCACTTTTTGCACTTGTGTTGGTGCAGGAAACCACTTTTGCACTTGTATTAGTGTGGAAAAAACACTTTTCGCACTTGTGTTAGTGTTGAAAAACCACTTTTCGCACTTGTGTTAGTGTTGAAAAACCACTTTTCGCACTTGTGTTGGTGCAGGAAACCACTTTTGCATTTGTATTAGTGTGGAAAAACCACTTTTCGCACTTGTGTTAGTGTTGAAAAACCACTTTTCGCACTTGTGTTAGTGTTGAAAAACAACTTTTCGCACTTGTGTTGGTGCAGGAAACCAGTTTTACACTTGTATTAGTGTGGAAAAAACACTTTTTGCACTTGTAATAGTGTTGAAAAACAACTTTTCGCACTTGTGTTAGTGTTGAAAAACCACTTTTCGCACTTGTGTTATTGTTGAAAAACCACTTTTCGCACTTGTGTTAGTGTTGAAAAACCACTTTTCGCACTTGTGTTAGTGTTGAAAAACCACTTTTTGCACTTGTGTTGGAGCAGGAAACCACTTTTGCACTTGTATTAGTGTGGAAAAAACACTTTTTGCACTTGTGATAGTGTTGAAAAACCACTTTTCGCACTTGTGTTAGTGTTGAAAAACCACTTTTCGCACTTGTGTTGGTGCAGGAAACCACTTTTGCACTTGTATTAGTGTGGAAAAAACACTTTCTGCACTTGTGATAGTGTTGAAAAACCACTTTTCGCACTTGTGTTAGTGTTGAAAAACCACTTTTCGCACTTGTGTTAGTGTTGAAAAACCACTTTTCGCACTTGTGTTGGTGCAGGAAACCACTTTTGCACTTGTATTAGTGTGGAAAAAATACTTTTCGCACTTGTGTTAGTGTAGAAAAACCACTTTTCGCACTTGTGTTAGTGTTGAAAAACCACTTTTCGCACTTGTGTTAGTGTTGAAAAACCACTTTTCGCACTTGTGTTGGTGCAGGAAGCCACTTTTGCACTTGTATTAGTGTGGAAAAAACACTTTTTGCACTTGTCATAGTGATGAAAAACCACATTTCGCACTTGTGTTAGTGTTGAAAAACCACTTTTCGCACTTGTGTTGGTGCAGGAAACCACTATTGCACTTGTATTAGTGTGGAAAAAACACTTTTCGCACTTGTGTTAGTGTTGAAAAACCACTTTTCGCACTTGTGTTAGTGTTGAAAAACCACTTTTCGCACTTGTGTTGGAGCAGGAAACCACTTTTGCACTTGTATTAGTGTGGAAAAAGCACTTTTTGCACTTGTGATAGTGTTGAAAAACCACTTTTCGCACTTGTGTTAGTGTTGAAAAACCACTTTTTGCACTTGTGTTAGTGTTGAAAAACCACTTTTTGCACTTGTGTTAGTGTTGAAAAACCACTTTTCGCACTTGTGTTGGTGCAGGAAACCACTTTTGCACTTGTATTAGTGTGGAAAAACCACTTTTTGCACTTGTGTTAGGGTTGAAAAACAACATTTCGCACTTGTGTTAGTGTTGAAAAACCACTTTTTGCACTTGTGTTGGTGCAGGAAACCACTTTTGCACTTGTATTAGTGTGGAAAACCACTTTTTGCACTTGTGATGGTGTTGAAAAACCACTTTTCACACTTGTGTTAGTGTTGAAAAACCACTTTTCGCACTTGTGTTGGTGCAGGAAACCACTTTTGCACTTGTATTAGTGTGGAAAACCACTTTTTGCACTTGTGATGGTGTTGAAAAACCACTTTTCACACTTGTGTTAGTGTTGAAAAACCACTTTTCGCACTTGTGTTAGTGTTGAAAGACCACTTTTCGCACTTGTGTTGGTGCAGGAAACCACTTTTGCACTTATATTAGTGTGGAAAAACCACTTTTCGCACTTGTGTTAGTGTTGAAAAGCCACTTTTCGCACTTGTGTTAGTGTTGAAAAACCACTTTTCGCACTTGTGTTGGTGCAGGAAACCAGTTTTGCACTTGCATTAGTGTGGAAAAAACACTTTTTGCACTTGTGATAGTGTTGAAAAACCACTTTTCGCACTTGTGTTAGTGTTGAAAAACCACTTTTCGCACTTGTGTTGGTGCAGGAAACCACTTTTCACACTTGTGTTAGTGTTTGAAAAACCACTTTTCGCACTTGTGTTGGAGCAGGAAACCACTTTTGCACTTGTATTAGTGTGGAAAAAGCACTTTTTGCACTTGTGATAGTGTTGAAAAACCACTTTTCGCACTTGTGTTAGTGTTGAAAAACCACTTTTTGCACTTGTGTTAGTGTTGAAAAACCACTTTTTGCACTTGTGTTAGTGTTGAAAAACCACTTTTCGCACTTGTGTTGGTGCAGGAAACCACTTTTGCACTTGTATTAGTGTGGAAAAACCACTTTTTGCACTTGTGTTAGGGTTGAAAAACAACATTTCGCACTTGTGTTAGTGTTGAAAAACCACTTTTTGCACTTGTGTTGGTGCAGGAAACCACTTTTGCACTTGTATTAGTGTGGAAAAACACTTTTCGCACTTGTGTTAGTGTTGAAAAACCACTTTTCGCACTTGTGTTAGTGTTGAAAAACCACTTTTCGCACTTGTGTTGGTGCAGGAAACCACTTTTGCATTTGTATTAGTGTGGAAAAACCACTTTTCGCACTTGTGTTAGTGTTGAAAAACCACTTTTCGCACTTGTGTTAGTGTTGAAAAACAACTTTTCGCACTTGTGTTGGTGCAGGAAACCAGTTTTACACTTGTATTAGTGTGGAAAAAACACTTTTTGCACTTGTAATAGTGTTGAAAAACAACTTTTCGCACTTGTGTTAGTGTTGAAAAACCACTTTTCGCACTTGTGTTATTGTTGAAAAACCACTTTTCGCACTTGTGTTAGTGTTGAAAAACCACTTTTCGCACTTGTGTTAGTGTTGAAAAACCACTTTTTGCACTTGTGTTGGAGCAGGAAACCACTTTTGCACTTGTATTAGTGTGGAAAAAACACTTTTTGCACTTGTGATAGTGTTGAAAAACCACTTTTCGCACTTGTGTTAGTGTTGAAAAACCACTTTTCGCACTTGTGTTGGTGCAGGAAACCACTTTTGCACTTGTATTAGTGTGGAAAAAACACTTTCTGCACTTGTGATAGTGTTGAAAAACCACTTTTCGCACTTGTGTTAGTGTTGAAAAACCACTTTTCGCACTTGTGTTAGTGTTGAAAAACCACTTTTCGCACTTGTGTTGGTGCAGGAAACCACTTTTGCACTTGTATTAGTGTGGAAAAAATACTTTTCGCACTTGTGTTAGTGTAGAAAAACCACTTTTCGCACTTGTGTTAGTGTAGAAAAACCACTTTTCGCACTTGTATTAGTGTGGAAAAAACACTTTTCGCACTTGTGTTAGTGTTGAAAAACCACTTTTCGCACTTGTGTTAGTGTTGAAAAACCACTTTTCGCACTTGTGTTAGTGTTGAAAAGCCACTTTTCGCACTTGTGTTGGTGCAGGAAACCACTTTTGCACTTGTATTAGTGTGGAAAAACCACTTTTCGCACTTGTGTTAGTGTTGAAAAGCCACTTTTCGCACTTGTGTTAGTGTTGAAAAACCACTTTTCGCACTTGTGTATGTGCAGGAAACCACTTTTGCACTTGTATTAGTGTGGAAAAAAGACTTTTTGCACTTGTGATAGTGTTGAAAAACCACTTTTCGCACTTTTGTTAGTGTTGAAAAACCACTTTTCGCACTTGTGTTGGTGCAGGAAACCACTTTTGCACTTGTATTAGTGTGGAAAAATCACTTTTCGCACTTGTGTTAGTGTTGAAAAACCACTTTTCGCACTTGTGTTAGTGTTGAAAAACCACTTTTCGCACTTGTGATAGTGTTGAAAATCCACTTTTCGCACTTGTGTTAGTGTTGAAAAACCACTTTTTGCACTTGTGTTGGTGCAGGAAACCACTTTTGCACTTGTATTAGTGTGGAAAAAACACTTTTCGCACTTGTGTTAGTGTTGAAAAACCACTTTTCGCACTTGTGTTAGTGTTGAAAAACCACTTTTCGCACTTGTGTTGGTGCAGGAAACCACTTTTGCATTTGTATTAGTGTGGAAAAGCCACTTTTCGCACTTGTGTTAGTGTTGAAAAACCACTTTTCGCACTTGTGTTAGTGTTGAAAAACAACTTTTCGCACTTGTGTTGGTGCAGGAAACCAGTTTTACACTTGTATTAGTGTGGAAAAAACACTTTTTGCACTTGTAATAGTGTTGAAAAACAACTTTTCGCACTTGTGTTAGTGTTGAAAAACCACTTTTCGCACTTGTGTTATTGTTGAAAAACCACTTTTCGCACTTGTGTTAGTGTTGAAAAACCACTTTTCGCACTTGTGTTAGTGTTGAAAAACCACTTTTTGCACTTGTGTTGGAGCAGGAAACCACTTTTGCACTTGTATTAGTGTGGAAAAAACACTTTTTGCACTTGTGATAGTGTTGAAAAACCACTTTTCGCACTTGTGTTAGTGTTGAAAAACCACTTTTCGCACTTGTGTTGGTGCAGGAAACCACTTTTGCACTTGTATTAGTGTGGAAAAAACACTTTCTGCACTTGTGATAGTGTTGAAAAACCACTTTTCGCACTTGTGTTAGTGTTGAAAAACCACTTTTCGCACTTGTGTTAGTGTTGAAAAACCACTTTTCGCACTTGTGTTGGTGCAGGAAACCACTTTTGCACTTGTATTAGTGTGGAAAAAATACTTTTCGCACTTGTGTTAGTGTAGAAAAACCACTTTTCGCACTTGTGTTAGTGTTGAAAAACCACTTTTCGCACTTGTGTTAGTGTTGAAAAACCACTTTTCGCACTTGTGTTGGTGCAGGAAGCCACTTTTGCACTTGTATTAGTGTGGAAAAAACACTTTTTGCACTTGTCATAGTGATGAAAAACCACATTTCGCACTTGTGTTAGTGTTGAAAAACCACTTTTCGCACTTGTGTTGGTGCAGGAAACCACTATTGCACTTGTATTAGTGTGGAAAAAACACTTTTCGCACTTGTGTTAGTGTTGAAAAACCACTTTTCGCACTTGTGTTAGTGTTGAAAAACCACTTTTCGCACTTGTGTTAGTGTTGAAAAGCCACTTTTCGCACTTGTGTTGGTGCAGGAAACCACTTTTGCACTTGTATTAGTGTGGAAAAACCACTTTTCGCACTTGTGTTAGTGTTGAAAAGCCACTTTTCGCACTTGTGTTAGTGTTGAAAAACCACTTTTCGCACTTGTGTATGTGCAGGAAACCACTTTTGCACTTGTATTAGTGTGGAAAAAAAGACTTTTTGCACTTGTGATAGTGTTGAAAAACGACTTTTCGCACTTTTGTTAGTGTTGAAAAACCACTTTTCGCACTTGTGTTGGTGCAGGAAACCACTTTTGCACTTGTATTAGTGTGGAAAAATCACTTTTCGCACTTGTGTTAGTGTTGAAAAACCACTTTTCGCACTTGTGTTAGTGTTGAAAAACCACTTTTCGCACTTGTGTTAGTGTTGAAAAACCACTTTTCGCACTTGTGTTGGTGCAGGAAACCACTTTTGCACTTGTATTAGTGTGGAAAAAACACTTTTCGCACTTGTGTTAGTGTTGAAAAACCACATTTCGCACTTGTGTTGGTGCAGGAACCACTTTTGCACTTGTATTAGTGTGGAAAACCACTTATCGCACTTGTGTTAGTGTTGAAAAACCACTTTTCGCACTTGTGTTGGTGCAGGAAACCACTTTTGCACTTGTATTAGTGTGGAAAAACCACTTTTCGCACTTGTGTTAGTGTTGAAAAACCACTTTTCGCACTTGTGTTGGTGCAGGAAACCACTTATCGCACTTGTGTTAGTGTTGAAAAACCACTTTTCACACTTGTGTTTGTGTTGAAAAACCACTTATCGCACTTGTGTTAGTGTTGAAAAACCACTTTTCGCACTTGTGTTAGTGTTGAAAAACCACTTTTCGCACTTGTGTTAGTGTTGAAAAACCACTTTTCGCACTTGTGTTAGTGTTGAAAAACCACTTTTCGCACTTGTGTTGGAGCAGGAAACCACTTTTGCACTTGTATTAGTGTGGAAAAAGCACTTTTTGCACTTGTGATAGTGTTGAAAAACCACTTTTCGCACTTGTGTTAGTGTTGAAAAACCACTTTTTGCACTTGTGTTAGTGTTGAAAAACCACTTTTTGCACTTGTGTTAGTGTTGAAAAACCACTTTTCGCACTTGTGTTGGTGCAGGAAACCACTTTTGCACTTGTATTAGTGTGGAAAAACCACTTTTTGCACTTGTGTTAGGGTTGAAAAACAACATTTCGCACTTGTGTTAGTGTTGAAAAACCACTTTTTGCACTTGTGTTGGTGCAGGAAACCACTTTTGCACTTGTATTAGTGTGGAAAACCACTTTTTGCACTTGTGATGGTGTTGAAAAACCACTTTTCACACTTGTGTTAGTGTTGAAAAACCACTTTTCGCACTTGTGTTGGTGCAGGAAACCACTTTTGCACTTGTATTAGTGTGGAAAACCACTTTTTGCACTTGTGATGGTGTTGAAAAACCACTTTTCACACTTGTGTTAGTGTTGAAAAACCACTTTTCGCACTTGTGTTAGTGTTGAAAGACCACTTTTCGCACTTGTGTTGGTGCAGGAAACCACTTTTGCACTTATATTAGTGTGGAAAAACCACTTTTCGCACTTGTGTTAGTGTTGAAAAGCCACTTTTCGCACTTGTGTTAGTGTTGAAAAACCACTTTTCGCACTTGTGTTGGTGCAGGAAACCACTTTTGCACTTGCATTAGTGTGGAAAAAACACTTTTTGCACTTGTGATAGTGTTGAAAAACCACATTTCGCACTTGTGTTAGTGTTGAAAAACCACTTTTCGCACTTGTGTTATTGTTGAAAAACCACTTTTCGCACTTGTGTTAGTGTTGAAAAACCACTTTTCGCACTTGTGTTAGTGTTGAAAGACCACTTTTCGCACTTGTGTTGGTGCAGGAAACCACTTTTGCACTTATATTAGTGTGGAAAAACCACTTTTCGCACTTGTGTTAGTGTTGAAAAGCCACTTTTCGCACTTGTGTTAGTGTTGAAAAACCACTTTTCGCACTTGTGTTGGTGCAGGAAACCACTTTTGCACTTGCATTAGTGTGGAAAAAACACTTTTTGCACTTGTGATAGTGTTGAAAAACAACTTTTCGCACTTGTGTTAGTGTTGAAAAACCACTTTTCGCACTTGTGTTATTGTTGAAAAACCACTTTTCGCACTTGTGTTAGTGTTGAAAAACCACTTTTCGCACTTGTGTTAGTGTTGAAAAACCACTTTTTGCACTTGTGTTGGAGCAGGAAACCACTTTTGCACTTGTATTAGTGTGGAAAAAACACTTTTTGCACTTGTGATAGTGTTGAAAAACCACTTTTCGCACTTGTGTTAGTGTTGAAAAACCACTTTTCGCACTTGTGTTGGTGCAGGAAACCACTTTTGCACTTGTATTAGTGTGGAAAAAACACTTTCTGCACTTGTGATAGTGTTGAAAAACCACTTTTCGCACTTGTGTTAGTGTTGAAAAACCACTTTTCGCACTTGTGTTAGTGTTGAAAAACCACTTTTCGCACTTGTGTTGGTGCAGGAAACCACTTTTGCACTTGTATTAGTGTGGAAAAAATACTTTTCGCACTTGTGTTAGTGTAGAAAAACCACTTTTCGCACTTGTGTTAGTGTTGAAAAACCACTTTTCGCACTTGTGTTAGTGTTGAAAAACCACTTTTCGCACTTGTGTTGGTGCAGGAAGCCACTTTTGCACTTGTATTAGTGTGGAAAAAACACTTTTTGCACTTGTCATAGTGATGAAAAACCACATTTCGCACTTGTGTTAGTGTTGAAAAACCACTTTTCGCACTTGTGTTGGTGCAGGAAACCACTATTGCACTTGTATTAGTGTGGAAAAAACACTTTTCGCACTTGTGTTAGTGTTGAAAAACCACTTTTCGCACTTGTGTTAGTGTTGAAAAACCACTTTTCGCACTTGTGTTAGTGTTGAAAAGCCACTTTTCGCACTTGTGTTGGTGCAGGAAACCACTTTTGCACTTGTATTAGTGTGGAAAAACCACTTTTCGCACTTGTGTTAGTGTTGAAAAGCCACTTTTCGCACTTGTGTTAGTGTTGAAAAACCACTTTTCGCACTTGTGTATGTGCAGGAAACCACTTTTGCACTTGTATTAGTGTGGAAAAAAGGACTTTTGCACTTGTGATAGTGTTGAAAAAACGACTTTCGCACTTTTGTTAGTGTTGAAAAACCACTTTTCGCACTTGTGTTTGGTGCAGGAAACCACTTTTGCACTTGTATTAGTGTGGAAAAATCACTTTTCGCACTTGTGTTAGTGTTGAAAAACCACTTTTCGCACTTGTGTTAGTGTTGAAAAACCACTTTTCGCACTTGTGTTAGTGTTGAAAAACCACTTTTCGCACTTGTGTTGGTGCAGGAAACCACTTTTGCACTTGTATTAGTGTGGAAAAAACACTTTTCGCACTTGTGTTAGTGTTGAAAAACCACATTTCGCACTTGTGTTGGTGCAGGAAACCACTTTTGACACTTGTATTAGTGTGGAAAAACCACTTATCGCACTTGTGTTAGTGTTGAAAAACCACTTTTCGCACTTGTGTTGGTGCAGGAAACCACTTTTGCACTTGTATTAGTGTGGAAAACCACTTTTCGCACTTGTGTTAGTGTTGAAAAACCACTTTCGCACTTGTGTTGGTGCAGGAAACCACTTATCGCACTTGTGTTAGTGTTGAAAAACCACTTTCACACTTGTGTTTGTGTTGAAAAACCACTTATCGCACTTGTGTTAGTGTTGAAAAACCACTTTTCGCACTTGTGTTAGTGTTGAAAAACCACTTTTCGCACTTGTGTTAGTGTTGAAAAACCACTTTTCGCACTTGTGTTAGTGTTGAAAAACCACTTTTCGCACTTGTGTTGGAGCAGAAACCACTTTTGCACTTGTATTAGTGTGGAAAAAGCACTTTTTGCACTTGTGATAGTGTTGAAAAACCACTTTTCGCACTTGTGTTAGTGTTGAAAAACCACTTTTTGCACTTGTGTTAGTGTTGAAAAACCACTTTTTGCACTTGTGTTAGTGTTGAAAAACCACTTTTCGCACTTGTGTTGGTGCAGGAAACCACTTTTGCACTTGTATTAGTGTGGAAAAAACCACTTTTTGCACTTGTGTTAGGGTGAAAAACAACATTTCGCACTTGTGTTAGTGTTGAAAAACCACTTTTTGCACTTGTGTTGGTGCAGGAAACCACTTTTGCACTTGTATTAGTGTGGAAAACCACTTTTTGCACTTGTGATGGTGTTGAAAAACCACTTTTCACACTTGTGTTAGTGTTGAAAAACCACTTTTCGCACTTGTGTTGGTGCAGGAAACCACTTTTGCACTTGTATTAGTGTGGAAAACCACTTTTTGCACTTGTGATGGTGTTGAAAAACCACTTTTCACACTTGTGTTGTGTTGAAAAACCACTTTTCGCACTTGTGTTAGTGTTGAAAGACCACTTTTCGCACTTGTGTTGGTGCAGGAAACCACTTTTGCACTTATATTAGTGTGAAAAACCACTTTTCGCACTTGTGTTAGTGTTGAAAAGCCACTTTTCGCACTTGTGTTAGTGTTGACAAAACCACTTTTCGCACTTGTGTTGGTGCAGGAAACCACTTTTGCACTTGCATTAGTGTGGAAAAAACACTTTTTGCACTTGTGATAGTGTTGAAAAACCACATTTCGCACTTGTGTTAGTGTTGAAAAACCACTTTTCGCACTTGTGTTGGTGTAGGAAACCACTTTTGCACTTGTATTAGTGTGGAAAAACCACTTTTTGCACTTGTGTTAGTGTTGAAAAACCACTTTTCGCACTTGTGTTAGTGTTGAAAAACCACTTTTCGCACTTGTGTTCGTGTTGAAAAACCACTTTTCGCACTTGTGTTGGTGCAGGAAACCACTTTTGCACTTGTATTAGTGTGGAAAAACCACTTTTTGCACTTGTGTTAGTGTTGAAAAACCATTTTTCGCACTTGTGTTGGTGTTGAAAAACCACTTTTCGCACTTGTGTTGGTGCAGGAAACCACTTTTGCACTTGTATTAGTGTGGAAAAAACACTTTTTGCACTTGTGATAGTGTTGAAAAACCACATTTCGCACTTGTGTTAGTGTTGAAAAACCACTTTTCGCACTTGTGTTGGTGCAGGAAACCACTTTTGCACTTGTATTAGTGTGGAAAAACCACTTTTTGCACTTGTGTTAGTGTTGAAAAACCACTTTTCGCACTTGTGTTAGTGTTGAAAAACCACTTTTCGCACTTGTGTTAGTGTTGAAAAACCACTTTTCGCACTTGTGTTGGTGCAGGAAACCACTTTTGCACTTGTATTAGTGTGGAAAAACCACTTTTTGCACTTGTGTTAGTGTTGAAAAACCACTTTTCGCACTTGTGTTGGTGCAGGAAACCACTTTTGCACTTGTATTAGTGTGGAAAAACCACTTTTTGCACTTGTGTTAGTGTTGAAAAACCACTTTTCGCACTTGTGTTAGTGTTGAAAAACCACTTTTCGCACTTGTGTTAGTGTTGAAAAACCACTTTTCGCACTTGTGTTGGTGCAGGAAACCACTTTTGCACTTGTATTAGTGTGGAAAAACCACTTTTTGCACTTGTGTTAGTGTTGAAAAACCACTTTTCGCACTTGTGTTGGTGCAGGAAACCACTTTTGCACTTGTATTAGTGTGGAAAAACCACTTTTCGCACTTGTGTTGGTGTTGAAAAACCACTTTTCGCACTTGTGTTGGTGCAGGAAACCACTTATCGCACTTGTGTTAGTGTTGAAAAACCACTTTTCACACTTGTGTTTGTGTTGAAAAACCACTTTTCGCACTTGTGTTAGTGTTGAAAAACCACTTTTCGCACTTTTGTTGGTGCAGGAAACCACTTATCGCACTTGTGTTAGTGTTGAAAAACCACTTTTCGCACTTGTATTGGAGCAGGAAACCACTTTTGCACTTGTATTAGTGTGGAAAAAGCACTTTTTGCACTTGTGATAGTGTTGAAAAACCACTTTTCGCACTTGTGTTAGTGTTGAAAAACCACTTTTTGCACTTGTGTTAGTGTTGAAAAACCACTTTTTGCACTTGTGTTAGTGTTGAAAAACCACTTTTCGCACTTGTGTTGGTGCAGGAAACCACTTTTGCACTTGTATTAGTGTGGAAAAACCACTTTTTGCACTTGTGTTAAGGTTGAAAAACAACATTTCGCACTTGTGTTAGTGTTGAAAAACCACTTTTTGCACTTGTGTTGGTGCAGGAAACCACTTTTGCACTTGTATTAGTGTGGAAAACCACTTTTTGCACTTGTGATGGTGTTGAAAAACCACTTTTCACACTTGTGTTAGTGTTGAAAAACCACTTTTCGCACTTGTGTTGGTGCAGGAAACCACTTTTGCACTTGTATTAGTGTGGAAAACCACTTTTTGCACTTGTGATGGTGTTGAAAAACCACTTTTCACACTTGTGTTAGTGTTGAAAAACCACTTTTCGCACTTGTGTTAGTGTTGAAAGACCACTTTTCGCACTTGTGTTGGTGCAGGAAACCACTTTTGCACTTATATTAGTGTGGAAAAACCACTTTTCGCACTTGTGTTAGTGTTGAAAAGCCACTTTTCGCACTTGTGTTAGTGTTGAAAAACCACTTTTCGCACTTGTGTTGGTGCAGGAAACCACTTTTGCACTTGCATTAGTGTGGAAAAAACACTTTTTGCACTTGTGATAGTGTTGAAAAACCACATTTCGCACTTGTGTTAGTGTTGAAAAACCACTTTTCGCACTTGTGTTGGTGCAGGAAACCACTTTTGCACTTGTATTAGTGTGGAAAAACCACTTTTTGCACTTGTGTTAGTGTTGAAAAACCACTTTTCGCACTTGTGTTAGTGTTGAAAAACCACTTTTCGCACTTGTGTTCGTGTTGAAAAACCACTTTTCGCACTTGTGTTGGTGCAGGAAACCACTTTTGCACTTGTATTAGTGTGGAAAAACCACTTTTTGCACTTGTGTTAGTGTTGAAAAACCATTTTTCGCACTTGTGTTGGTGTTGAAAAACCACTTTTCGCACTTGTGTTGGTGCAGGAAACCACTTTTGCACTTGTATTAGTGTGGAAAAAACACTTTTTGCACTTGTGATAGTGTTGAAAAACCACATTTCGCACTTGTGTTAGTGTTGAAAAACCACTTTTCGCACTTGTGTTGGTGCAGGAAACCACTTTTGCACTTGTATTAGTGTGGAAAAACCACTTTTTGCACTTGTGTTAGTGTTGAAAAACCACTTTTCGCACTTGTGTTAGTGTTGAAAAACCACTTTTCGCACTTGTGTTAGTGTTGAAAAACCACTTTTCGCACTTGTGTTGGTGCAGGAAACCACTTTTGCACTTGTATTAGTGTGGAAAAACCACTTTTTGCACTTGTGTTAGTGTTGAAAAACCACTTTTCGCACTTGTGTTGGTGCAGGAAACCACTTTTGCACTTGTATTAGTGTGGAAAAAACACTTTTTGCACTTGTGATAGTGTTGAAAAACCACTTTTCGCACTTGTGTTAGTGTTGAAAAACCACTTTTCGCACTTGTGTTGGTGCAGGAAACCACTTTTCACACTTGTGTTAGTGTTGAAAAACCACTTTTTGCACTTGTGTTAGTGTTGAAAAACCACTTTTCGCACTTGTGTTGGTGCAGGAAACCACTTTTGCACTTGTATTAGTGTGGAAAAAACACTTTTCGCACTTGTGTTAGTGTTGAAAAACCACTTTTCGCACTTGTGTTAGTGTTGAAAAACCACTTTTCGCACTTGTGTTAGTGTTGAAAAACCACTTTTCGCACTTGTGTTGGTGCAGGAAACCACTTTTGCATTTGTATTAGTGTGGAAAAAACACTTTTTGCACTTGTGATAGTGTTGAAAATCCACTTTTCGCACTTGTGTTAGTGTTGAAAAACCACTTTTCGCACTTGTGTTGGTGCAGGAAACCACTTTTGCACTTGTATTAGTGTGGAAAAAACACTTTTCGCACTTGTGTTAGTGTTGAAAAACCACTTTTCGCACTTGTGTTAGTGTTGAAAAACCACTTTTCGCACTTGTGTTGGTGCAGGAAACCACTTTTGCATTTGTATTAGTGTGGAAAAACCACTTTTCGCACTTGTGTTAGTGTTGAAAAACCACTTTTCGCACTTGTGTTAGTGTTGAAAAACAACTTTTCGCACTTGTGTTGGTGCAGGAAACCAGTTTTACACTTGTATTAGTGTGGAAAAAACACTTTTTGCACTTGTAATAGTGTTGAAAAACAACTTTTCGCACTTGTGTTAGTGTTGAAAAACCACTTTTCGCACTTGTGTTATTGTTGAAAAACCACTTTTCGCACTTGTGTTAGTGTTGAAAAACCACTTTTCGCACTTGTGTTAGTGTTGAAAAACCACTTTTTGCACTTGTGTTGGAGCAGGAAACCACTTTTGCACTTGTATTAGTGTGGAAAAAACACTTTTTGCACTTGTGATAGTGTTGAAAAACCACTTTTCGCACTTGTGTTAGTGTTGAAAAACCACTTTTCGCACTTGTGTTGGTGCAGGAAACCACTTTTGCACTTGTATTAGTGTGGAAAAAACACTTTCTGCACTTGTGATAGTGTTGAAAAAACACTTTTCGCACTTGTGTTAGTGTTGAAAAACCACTTTTCGCACTTGTGTTAGTGTTGAAAAACCACTTTTCGCACTTGTGTTGGTGCAGGAAACCACTTTTGCACTTGTATTAGTGTGGAAAAAATACTTTTCGCACTTGTGTTAGTGTAGAAAAACCACTTTTCGCACTTGTGTTAGTGTTGAAAAACCACTTTTCGCACTTGTGTTAGTGTTGAAAAACCACTTTTCGCACTTGTGTTGGTGCAGGAAGCCACTTTTGCACTTGTATTAGTGTGGAAAAAACACTTTTTGCACTTGTCATAGTGATGAAAAACCACATTTCGCACTTGTGTTAGTGTTGAAAAACCACTTTTCGCACTTGTGTTGGTGCAGGAAACCACTATTGCACTTGTATTAGTGTGGAAAAAACACTTTTCGCACTTGTGTTAGTGTTGAAAAACCACTTTTCGCACTTGTGTTAGTGTTGAAAAACCACTTTTCGCACTTGTGTTAGTGTTGAAAAGCCACTTTTCGCACTTGTGTTGGTGCAGGAAACCACTTTTGCACTTGTATTAGTGTGGAAAAACCACTTTTCGCACTTGTGTTAGTGTTGAAAAGCCACTTTTCGCACTTGTGTTAGTGTTGAAAAACCACTTTTCGCACTTGTGTATGTTCAGGAAACCACTTTTGCACTTGTATTAGTGTGGAAAAAAGACTTTTTGCACTTGTGATAGTGTTGAAAAACCACTTTTCGCACTTTTGTTAGTGTTGAAAAACCACTTTTCGCACTTGTGTTGGTGCAGGAAACCACTTTTGCACTTGTATTAGTGTGGAAAAATCACTTTTCGCACTTGTGTTAGTGTTGAAAAACCACTTTTCGCACTTGTGTTAGTGTTGAAAAACCACTTTTCGCACTTGTGTTAGTGTTGAAAAACCACTTTTCGCACTTGTGTTGGTGCAGGAAACCACTTTTGCACTTGTATTAGTGTGGAAAAAACACTTTTCGCACTTGTGTTAGTGTTGAAAAACCACATTTCGCACTTGTGTTGGTGCAGGAAACCACTTTTGCACTTGTATTAGTGTGGAAAAACCACTTATCGCACTTGTGTTAGTGTTGAAAAACCACTTTTCGCACTTGTGTTGGTGCAGGAAACCACTTTTGCACTTGTATTAGTGTGGAAAAACCACTTTTTGCACTTGTGTTAGTGTTGAAAAACCATTTTTCGCACTTGTGTTAGTGTTGAAAAACCACTTTTCGCACTTGTGTTGGTGCAGGAAACCACTTTTGCACTTGTATTAGTGTGGAAAAAACACTTTTTGCACTTGTGATAGTGTTGAAAAACCACTTTACGCACTTGTGTTAGTGTTGAAAAACCACTTTTCGCACTTGTGTTGGTGCAGGAAACCACTTTTGCACTTGTATTAGTGTGGAAAAACCACTTTTCGCACTTGTGTTAGTGTTGAAAAACCACTTTTCGCACTTGTGTTAGTGTTGAAAAACCACTTTTCGCACTTGTGTTGGTGCAGGAAACCACTTTTGCACTTGTATTAGTGTGGAAAAAACACTTTTCGCACTTGTGTTAGTGTTGAAAAACCACTTTTCGCACTTGTGTTAGTGTTGAAAAACCACTTTTCGCACTTGTGTTGGTGCAGGAAACCACTTTTGCACTTGTATTAGTGTGGAAAAAACCACTTTTTGCACTTGTGTTAGTGTTGAAAAATCACTTTTCGCACTTGTGTTAGTGTTGAAAAACAACTTTTCGCACTTGTGTTAGTGTTGAAAAACCACTTTTCGCACTTGTGTTGGTGCAGGAAACCACTTTTGCACTTGTATTAGTGTGGAAAAAACACTTTTTGCACTTGTGATAGTGTTGAAAAACCACTTTTCGCACTTGTGTTAGTGTTGAAAAACCACTTTTCGCACTTGTGTTGGTGCAGGAAACCACTTTTGCACTTGTATTAGTGTGGAAAAAACACTTTTTGCACTTGTGATAGTGTTGAAAAACCACATTTCGCACTTGTGTTAGTGTTGAAAAACCACTTTTCGCACTTGTGTTGGTGCAGGAAACCACTTTTGCACTTGTATTAGTGTGGAAAAACCACTTTTTGCACTTGTGTTAGTGTTGAAAAACCACTTTTCGCACTTGTGTTAGTGTTGAAAAACCACTTTTCGCACTTGTGTTAGTGTTGAAAAACCACTTTTCGCACTTGTGTTGGTGCAGGAAACCACTTTTGCACTTGTATTAGTGTGGAAAAACCACTTTTTGCACTTGTGTTAGTGTTGAAAAACCACTTTTCGCACTTGTGTTGGTGCAGGAAACCACTTTTGCACTTGTATTAGTGTGGAAAAAACACTTTTTGCACTTGTGATAGTGTTGAAAAACCACTTTTCGCACTTGTGTTAGTGTTGAAAAACCACTTTTCGCACTTGTGTTGGTGCAGGAAACCACTTTTCGCACTTGTGTTAGTGTTGAAAAAACACTTTTCGGACTTGTGTTAGTGTTGAAAAACCACTTTTCGCACTTGTGTTAGTGTTGAAAAACCACTTTTCGCACTTGTGTTAGTGTTGAAAAACCACTTTTTGCACTTGTGTTGGAGCAGGAAACCACTTTTGCACTTGTATTAGTGTGGAAAAAACACTTTTTGCACTTGTGATAGTGTTGAAAAACCACTTTTCGCACTTGTGTTAGTGTTGAAAAACCACTTTTCGCACTTGTGTTAGTGCAGGAAACCACTTTTGCACTTGTATTAGTGTGGAAAAAACACTTTCTGCACTTGTGATAGTGTTGAAAAACGACTTTTCGCACTTGTGTGAGTGTTGAAAAACCACTTTTCGCACTTGTGTTAGTGTTGAAAAACCACTTTTCGCACTTGTGTTGGTGCAGGAAACCACTTTTGCACTTGTATTAGTGTGGAAAAAATACTTTTCGCACTTGTGTTAGTGTAGAAAAACCACTTTTCGCACTTGTGTTAGTGTTGAAAAACCACTTTTCGCACTTGTGTTAGTGTTGAAAAACCACTTTTCGCACTTGTGTTGGTGCAGGAAGCCACTTTTGCACTTGTATTAGTGTGGAAAAAACACTTTTTGCACTTGTCATAGTGATGAAAAACCACATTTCGCACTTGTGTTAGTGTTGAAAAACCACTTTTCGCACTTGTGTTGGTGCAGGAAACCACTATTGCACTTGTATTAGTGTGGAAAAAACACTTTTCGCACTTGTGTTAGTGTTGAAAAACCACTTTTCGCACTTGTGTTAGTGTTGAAAAACCACTTTTCGCACTTGTGTATGTGCAGGAAACCACTTTTGCACTTGTATTAGTGTGGAAAAAAGACTTTTTGCACTTGTGATAGTGTTGAAAAACCACTTTTCGCACTTTTGTTAGTGTTGAAAAACCACTTTTCGCACTTGTGTTGGTGCAGGAAACCACTTTTGCACTTGTATTAGTGTGGAAAAATCACTTTTCGCACTTGTGTTAGTGTTGAAAAACCACTTTTCGCACTTGTGTTAGTGTTGAAAAACCACTTTTCGCACTTGTGTTAGTGTTGAAAAACCACTTTTCGCACTTGTGTTGGTGCAGGAAACCACTTTTGCACTTGTATTAGTGTGGAAAAAACACTTTTCGCACTTGTGTTAGTGTTGAAAAACCACATTTCGCACTTGTGTTGGTGCAGGAAACCACTTTTGCACTTGTATTAGTGTGGAAAAACCACTTATCGCACTTGTGTTAGTGTTGAAAAACCACTTTTCACACTTGTGTTGGTGCAGGAAACCACTTTTGCACTTGTATTAGTGTGGAAAAAACACTTTTTGCACTTGTGATAGTGTTGAAAAACCACTTTTCGCACTTGTGTTAGTGTTGAAAAACCACTTTTCGCACTTGTGTTGGTGCAGGAAACCACTTTTGCACTTGTATTAGTGTGGAAAAACCACTTTTCGCACTTGTGTTAGTGTTGAAAAACCACTTTTCGCACTTGTGTTAGTGTTGAAAAACCACTTTTCGCACTTGTGTTGGTGCAGGAAACCACTTTTGCACTTGTATTAGTGTGGAAAAAACACTTTTCGCACTTGTGTTAGTGTTGAAAAACCACTTTTCGCACTTGTGTTAGTGTTGAAAAACCACTTTTCGCACTTGTGTTAGTGTTGAAAAACCACTTTTCGCACTTGTGTTGGTGCAGGAAACCACTTTTGCACTTGTATTAGTGTGGAAAAAACACTTTTTGCACTTGTGATAGTGTTGAAAAACCACTTTTCGCACTTGTGTTAGTGTTGAAAAACCACTTTTTGCACTTGTGTTAGTGTTGAAAAACCACTTTTCGCACTTGTGTTATTGTTGAAAAACCACTTTTCGCACTTGTGTTAGTGTTGAAAAACCACTTTTCGCACTTGTGTTAGTGTTGAAAAACCACTTTTTGCACTTGTGTTGGAGCAGGAAACCACTTTTGCACTTGTATTAGTGTGGAAAAAACACTTTTTGCACTTGTGATAGTGTTGAAAAACCACTTTTCGCACTTGTGTTAGTGTTGAAAAACCACTTTTCGCACTTGTGTTGGTGCAGGAAACCACTTTTGCACTTGTATTAGTGTGGAAAAAACACTTTCTGCACTTGTGATAGTGTTGAAAAACCACTTTTCGCACTTGTGTGAGTGTTGAAAAACCACTTTTCGCACTTGTGTTAGTGTTGAAAAACCACTTTTCGCACTTGTGTTGGTGCAGGAAACCACTTTTGCACTTGTATTAGTGTGGAAAAAATACTTTTCGCACTTGTGTTAGTGTAGAAAAACCACTTTTCGCACTTGTGTTAGTGTTGAAAAACCACTTTTCGCACTTGTGTTAGTGTTGAAAAACCACTTTTCGCACTTGTGTTGGTGCAGGAAGCCACTTTTGCACTTGTATTAGTGTGGAAAAAACACTTTTTGCACTTGTCATAGTGATGAAAAACCACATTTCGCACTTGTGTTAGTGTTGAAAAACCACTTTTCGCACTTGTGTTGGTGCAGGAAACCACTATTGCACTTGTATTAGTGTGGAAAAAACACTTTTCGCACTTGTGTTAGTGTTGAAAAACCACTTTTCGCACTTGTGTTAGTGTTGAAAAACCACTTTTCGCACTTGTGTATGTGCAGGAAACCACTTTTGCACTTGTATTAGTGTGGAAAAAAGACTTTTTGCACTTGTGATAGTGTTGAAAACCCACTTTTCGCACTTTTGTTAGTGTTGAAAAACCACTTTTCGCACTTGTGTTGGTGCAGGAAACCACTTTTGCACTTGTATTAGTGTGGAAAAATCACTTTTCGCACTTGTGTTAGTGTTGAAAAACCACTTTTCGCACTTGTGTTAGTGTTGAAAAACCACTTTTCGCACTTGTGTTAGTGTTGAAAAACCACTTTTCGCACTTGTGTTGGTGCAGGAAACCACTTTTGCACTTGTATTAGTGTGGAAAAAACACTTTTCGCACTTGTGTTAGTGTTGAAAAACCACATTTCGCACTTGTGTTGGTACAGGAAACCACTTTTGCACTTGTATTAGTGTGGAAAAACCACTTATCGCACTTGTGTTAGTGTTGAAAAACCACTTTTCGCACTTGTGTTGGTGCAGGAAACCACTTTTGCACTTGTATTAGTGTGGAAAAACCACTTTTTGCACTTGTGTTAGTGTTGAAAAACCATTTTTCGCACTTGTGTTAGTGTTGAAAAACCACTTTTCGCACTTGTGTTGGTGCAGGAAACCACTTTTGCACTTGTATTAGTGTGGAAAAAACACTTTTTGCACTTGTGATAGTGTTGAAAAACCACTTTTCGCACTTGTGTTAGTGTTGAAAAACCACTTTTCGCACTTGTGTTGGTGCAGGAAACCACTTTTGCACTTGTATTAGTGTGGAAAAACCACTTTTCGCACTTGTGTTAGTGTTGAAAAACCACTTTTCGCACTTGTGTTAGTGTTGAAAAACCACTTTTCGCACTTGTGTTGGTGCAGGAAACCACTTTTGCACTTGTATTAGTGTGGAAAAAACACTTTTCGCACTTGTGTTAGTGTTGAAAAACCACTTTTCGCACTTGTGTTAGTGTTGAAAAACCACTTTTCGCACTTGTGTTAGTGTTGAAAAACCACTTTTCGCACTTGTGTTGGTGCAGGAAACCACTTTTGCACTTGTATTAGTGTGGAAAAAACACTTTTTGCACTTGTGATAGTGTTGAAAAACCACTTTTCGCACTTGTGTTAGTGTTGAAAAACCACTTTTTGCACTTGTGTTAGTGTTGAAAAACCACTTTTCGCACTTGTGTTGGTGCAGGAAACCACTTTTGCACTTGTATTAGTGTGGAAAAAACACTTTTCGCACTTGTGTTAGTGTTGAAAAACCACTTTTCGCACTTGTGTTAGTGTTGAAAAACCACTTTTCACACTTGTGTTAGTGTTGAAAAACCACTTTTCGCACTTGTGTTGGTGCAGGAAACCACTTTTGCACTTGTATTAGTGTGGAAAAACCACTTTTCGCACTTGTGTTCGTGTTGAAAAACCACTTTTCGCACTTGTGTTAGTGTTGAAAAACCACTTTTCGCACTTGTGTTGGTGCAGGAAACCACTTTTGCACTTGTATTAGTGTGGAAAAAACACTTTTTGCACTTGTGATAGTGTTGAAAAACCACTTTTCGCACTTGTGTTAGTGTTGAAAAACCACTTTTCGCACTTGTGTTGGTGCAGGAAACCACTTTTGCACTTGTATTAGTGTGGAAAAACCACTTTTCACACTTGTGTTAGTGTTGAAAAACCACTTTTCACACTTGTGTTGGTGCAGGAAACCACTTTTGCACTTGTATTAGTGTGGAAAAGCCACTTTTCGCACTTGTGTTAGTGTTGAAAAACCACTTTTCGCACTTGTGTTGGTGCAGGAAACCACTTTTGCACTTGTATTAGTGTGGAAAAAACACTTTTTGCACTTGTGATCGTGTTGAAAAACCACTTTTCACACTTGTGTTAGTGTTGAAAAACCACTTTTCGCACTTGTGTTGGTGCAGGAAACCACTTTTGCACTTGTATTAGTGTGGAAAAAACCACTTTTTGCACTTGTGTTAGTGTTGAAAAATCACTTTTCGCACTTGTGTTAGTGTTGAAAAACAACTTTTCGCACTTGTGTTAGTGTTGAAAAACCACTTTTCGCACTTGTGTTGGTGCAGGAAACCACTTTTGCAATTGTATTAGTGTGGAAAAAACACTTTTTGCACTTGTGATAGTGTTGAAAAACCACTTTTCGCACTTGTGTTAGTGTTGAAAAACCACTTTTCGCACTTGTGTTGGTGCAGCAAACCACTTATCGCACTTGTGTTAGTGTTGAAAAACCACTTTTCGCACTTGTGTTTGTGTTGAAAAACCACTTTTCGCACTTGTGTTAGTGTTGAAAAACCACTTTTCGCACTTGTGTTGGTGCAGGAAACCACTTATCGCACTTGTGTTAGTGTTGAAAAACCACTTTTCGCACTTGTGTTAGTGTTGAAAAACCACTTTTCGCACTTGTGTTGGTGCAGGAAACCACATTTGCACTTGTAATAGTGTGGAAAAACACTTTTTGCACTTGTGATAGTGTTGAAAAACCACTTTTCGCACTTGTGTTAGTGTTGAAAAACCACTTTTCGCACTTGTGTTAGTGTTGAAAAACCACTTTTCGCACTTGTGTTAGTGTTGAAAAACCACTTTTCGCACTTGTGTTGGAGCAGGAAACCACTTTTGCACTTGTATTAGTGTGGAAAAAGCACTTTTTGCACTTGTGATAGTGTTGAAAAACCACCTTTCGCACTTGTGTTGGTGCAGGAAACCACTTTTCGCACTTGTGTTAGTGTTGAAAAAACACTTTTCGGACTTGTGTTAGTGTTGAAAAACCACTTTTCGCACTTGTGTTAGTGTTGAAAAACCACTTTTCGCACTTGTGTTGGTGCAGGAAACCACTTTTGCACTTGTATTAGTGTGGAAAAAACACTTTTTGCACTTGTGATAGTGTTGAAAAACCACTTTTTGCACTTGTGTTAGTGTTGAAAAACCACTTTTCGCACTTGTGTTGGTGCAGGAAACCACTTTTCGCACTTGTGTTAGTGTTGAAAAAACACTTTTCGGACTTGTGTTAGTGTTGAAAAACCACTTTTTGCACTTGTGTTAGTGTTGAAAAACCACTTTTCGCACTTGTGTTGGTGCAGGAAACCACTTTTGCACTTGTATTAGTGTGGAAAAAACACTTTTTGCACTTGTGATAGTGTTGAAAAACAACTTTTCGCACTTGTGTTAGTGTTGAAAAACCACTTTTCGCACTTGTGTTATTGTTGAAAAACCACTTTTCGCACTTGTGTTAGTGTTGAAAAACCACTTTTCGCACTTGTGTTAGTGTTGAAAAACCACTTTTTGCACTTGTGTTGGAGCAGGAAACCACTTTTGCACTTGTATTAGTGTGGAAGAAACACTTTTTGCACTTGTGATAGTGTTGAAAAACCACTTTTCGCACTTGTGTTAGTGTTGAAAAACCACTTTTCGCACTTGTGTTGGTGCAGGAAACCACTTTTGCACTTGTATTAGTGTGGAAAAAACACCTTCTGCACTTGTGATAGTGTTGAAAAACCACTTTTCGCACTTGTGTGAGTGTTGAAAAACCACTTTTCGCACTTGTGTTAGTGTTGAAAAACCACTTTTCGCACTTGTGTTGGTGCAGGAAACCACTTTTGCACTTGTATTAGTGTGGAAAAAATACTTTTCGCACTTGTGTTAGTGTAGAAAAACCACTTTTCGCACTTGTGTTAGTGTGGAAAAAACACTTTTTGCACTTGTGATAGTGTTGAAAAACCACTTTTCGCACTTGTGTTAGTGTTGAAAAACCACTTTTTGCACTTGTGTTAGTGTTGAAAAACCACTTTTCGCACTTGTGTTGGTGCAGGAAACCACTTTTGCACTTGTATTAGTGTGGAAAAAACACTTTTCGCACTTGTGTTAGTGTTGAAAAACCACTTTTCGCACTTGTGTTAGTGTTGAAAAACCACTTTTCGCACTTGTGTTAGTGTTGAAAAACCACTTTTCGCACTTGTGTTGGTGCAGGAAACCACTTTTGCACTTGTATTAGTGTGGAAAAAACACTTTTTGCACTTGTGATAGTGTTGAAAAACCACTTTTCGCACTTGTGTTAGTGTTGAAAAACCACTTTTTGCACTTGTGTTAGTGTTGAAAAACCACTTTTCGCACTTGTGTTGGTGCAGGAAACCACTTTTGCACTTGTATTAGTGTGGAAAAAACACTTTTCGCACTTGTGTTAGTGTTGAAAAACCACTTTTCGCACTTGTGTTAGTGTTGAAAAACCACTTTTCACACTTGTGTTAGTGTTGAAAAACCACTTTTCGCACTTGTGTTGGTGCAGGAAACCACTTTTGCACTTGTATTAGTGTGGAAAAACCACTTTTCGCACTTGTGTTAGTGTTGAAAAACCACTTTTCGCACTTGTGTTAGTGTTGAAAAACCACTTTTCGCACTTGTGTTGGTGCAGGAAACCACTTTTGCACTTGTATTAGTGTGGAAAAAACACTTTTTGCACTTGTGATAGTGTTGAAAAACCACTTTTCGCACTTGTGTTAGTGTTGAAAAACCACTTTTCGCACTTGTGTTGGTGCAGGAAACCACTTTTGCACTTGTATTAGTGTGGAAAAACCACTTTTCACACTTGTGTTAGTGTTGAAAAACCACTTTTCACACTTGTGTTGGTGCAGGAAACCACTTTTGCACTTGTATTAGTGTGGAAAAACCACTTTTGGCACTTGTGTTAGTGTTGAAAAACCACTTTTCGCACTTGTGTTAGTGTTGAAAAACCACTTTTCGCACTTGTGTTAGTGTTGAAAAACCACTTTTCGCACTTGTGTTGGTGCAGGAAACCACTTTTGCATTTCTATTAGTGTGGAAAAAACACTTTTCGCACTTGTGTTAGTGTTGAAAAACCACTTTTCGCACTTGTGTTAGTGTTGAAAAACCACTTTTCGCACTTGTGTTAGTGTTGAAAAACCACTTTTCGCACATGTGTTGGTGCAGGAAACCACTTTTGCACTTGTATTAGTGTGGAAAAACCACTTTTCGCACTTGTGTTAGTGTTGAAAAGCCACTTTTCGCACTTGTGTTAGTGTTGAAAAACCACTTTTCGCACTTGTGTTGGTGCAGGAAACCACTTTTGCACTTGTATTAGTGTGGAAAAAACACTTTTTGCACTTGTGATAGTGTTGAAAAACCACTTTTCACACTTGTGTTAGTGTTGAAAAACCACTTTTCGCACTTGTGTTGGTGCAGGAAACCACTTTTGCACTTGTATTAGTGTGGAAAAAACCACTTTTTGCACTTGTGTTAGTGTTGAAAAATCACTTTTCGCACTTGTGTTAGTGTTGAAAAACAACTTTTCGCACTTGTGTTAGTGTTGAAAAACCACTTTTCGCACTTGTGTTGGTGCAGGAAACCACTTTTGCACTTGTATTAGTGTGGAAAAAACACTTTTTGCACTTGTGATAGTGTTGAAAAACCACTTTTCGCACTTGTGTTAGTGTTGAAAAACCACTTTTCGCACTTGTGTTGGTGCAGGAAACCACTTATCGCACTTGTGTTAGTGTTGAAAAACCACTTTTCGCACTTGTGTTTGTGTTGAAAAACCACTTTTCGCACTTGTGTTAGTGTTGAAAAACCACTTTTCTGCACTTGTGTTGGTGCAGGAAACCACTTATCGCACTTGTGTTAGTGTTGAAAAACCACTTTTCGCACTTGTGTTAGTGTTGAAAAACCACTTTTCGCACTTGTGTTTGGTGCAGGAAACCCACATTTGCACTTGTAATAGTGTGGAAAAACACTTTTTGCACTTGTGATAGTGTTGAAAAACCACTTTTCGCACTTGTGTTAGTGTTGAAAAACCACTTTTCGCACTTGTGTTAGTGTTGAAAAACCACTTTTCGCACTTGTGTTAGTGTTGAAAAACCACTTTTCGCACTTGTGTTTGGAGCAGGGAAACCACTTTTGCACTTGTATTAGTGTGGAAAAAGCACTCTTTTGCACTTGTGATAGTGTTGAAAAACCACCTTTCGCACTTGTGTTAGTGTTGAAAAACCACTTTTCACACTTGTGTTAGTGTTGAAAAACCACTTTTCGCACTTGTGTTGGTGCAGGAAACCACTTTTGCACTTGTATTAGTGTGGAAAAACCACTTTTCGCACTTGTGTTAGTGTTGAAAAACCACTTTTCGCACTTGTGTTAGTGTTGAAAAACCACTTTTCGCACTTGTGTTGGTGCAGGAAACCACTTTTGCACTTGTATTAGTGTGGAAAAAACACTTTTTCGCACTTGTGATAGTGTTGAAAAACCACTTTTCGCACTTGTGTTAGTGTTGAAAAACCACTTTTCGCACTTGTTGTTGGTGCAGGAAACCACTTTTGCACTTGTATTAGTGTGGAAAAACCACTTTTCACACTCTGTGTTAGTGTTGAAAAACCACTTTTCACACTTGTGTTGGTGCAGGAAAACCACTTTTGCACTTGTATTAGTGTGGAAAAAACCACTTTTGGCACTTGTGATTAGTGTGAAAAACCACTTTTTCGCAACTGTGTTAGTGTTGAAAAACCACTTTTCGCACTTGTGTTAGTGTTGAAAAACCACTTTTCGCACTTGTGTTGTGCAGGAAACCACTTTTGCCTTTCTATTAGTGTGGAAAAAACACTTTTCGCGCACTTGTGTTAGTGTTGAAAAACCACACTTTTCGCACTTGTGTTAGTGTTGAAAAACCACTTTTCGCACTTGTGTTAGTGTTGAAAAACCACTTTTCGCACATGTGTTGGTGCAGGAACCACTTTTGCACTTGTATTAGTGTGGAAAAACCACTTTTCGCACTTGTGTTAGTGTTGAAAAGCCACTTTTCGCACTTGTGTTAGTGTTGAAAAACCACTTTTCGCACTTGTGTTGGTGCAGGAAACCACTTTTGCACTTGTATTAGTGTGGAAAAAACACTTTTTGCACTTGTGATAGTGTTGAAAAACCACTTTTCACACTTGTGTTAGTGTTGAAAAACCACTTTTCGCACTTGTGTTGGTGCAGGAAACCACTTTTGCACTTGTATTAGTGTGGAAAAAACCACTTTTTGCACTTGTGTTAGTGTTGAAAAATCACTTTTCGCACTTGTGTTAGTGTTGAAAACAACTTTTCGCACTTGTGTTAGTGTTGAAAAACCACTTTTCGCACTTGTGTTGGTGCAGGAAACCACTTTTTGCACTTGTATTAGTGTGGAAAAAAACACTTTTTGCACTTGTGATAGTGTTGAAAAACCACTTTTCGCAACTTGTGTTAGTGTTGAAAAACCACTTTTCGCACTTGTGTTGGTGCAGGAAACCACTTATCGCACTTGTGTTAGTGTTGAAAAACCACTTTTCGCACTTGTGTTTGTGTTGAAAAACCACTTTTCGCACTTGTGTTAGTGTTGAAAAACCCACTTTTCGCACTTGTGTTGGTGCAGGAAACCACTTATCGCACTTGTGTTAGTGTTGAAAAACCACTTTTCGCACTTGTGTAGTGTTGAAAAACCACTTTTCGCACTTGTGTTGTGCAGGAAACCACATTTGCACTTGTAATAGTGTGGAAAAAACACTTTTTGCACTTGTGATAGTGTTGAAAAACCACTTTTCGCACTTGTGTTAGTGTTGAAAAACCCACTTTTCGCACTTGTGTTAGTGTTGAAAAACCACTTTTCGCACTTGTGTTAGTGTTGAAAAACCACTTTTCGCACTTGTGTTGGAGCAGGAAAACCACTTTTGCACTTGTATTAGTGTGGAAAAAGCACTTTTTGCACTTGTGATAGTGTTGAAAAACCACCTTTCGCACTTGTGTTGGTGCAGGAAACCACTTTTCGCACTTGTGTTAGTGTTGAAAAAACACTTTTCGGACTTGTGTTAGTGTTGAAAAACCACTTTTCTGCACTTGTGTTAGTGTTGAAAAACCACTTTTCGCACTTGTGTTGGTGCAGGAAACCACTTTTGCACTTGTATTAGTGTGGAAAAAACACTTTTTGCACTTGTGATAGTGTTGAAAAAACCACTTTTCGCACTTGTGTTAGTGTTGAAAAACCACTTTTCGCACTTGTGTTGGTGCAGGGAAACCACTTTTCGCACTTGTGTTAGTGTTGAAAAAACACTTTTCGGACTTGTGTTAGTGTTGAAAAACCACTTTTTCGCACTTGTGTTAGTGTTGAAAAACCACTTTTCGCACTTGTGTTGGTGCAGGAAACCACTTTTGCACTTGTATTAGTGTGGAAAAAACACTTTTTGCACTTGTGATAGTGTTGAAAAACAACTTTTTCGCACTTTGTGTTATGTGAAAAACCACTTTTCGCACTTGTGTTATTGTTGAAAAACCACTTTTCGCACTTGTGTTAGTGTTGAAAAACCACTTTTCGCACTTGTGTTAGTGTTGAAAAACCACTTTTTGCACTTGTGTTGGAGCAGGAAACCACTTTTGCACTTGTATTAGTGTGGAAGAAACACTTTTTGCACTTGTGATAGTGTTGAAAAACCACTTTTCGCACTTGTGTTAGTGTTGAAAAAACCACTTTTCCGCACTTGTGTTGGTGCAGGAAACCACTTTTGCACTTGTATTAGTGTGGAAAAAAACACTTTTCTGCACTTGTGATAGTGTTGAAAAACCACTTTTCGCACTTGTGTGAGTGTTGAAAAACCACTTTTCGCACTTGTGTTAGTGTTGAAAAACCACTTTTTCGCACTTGTGTTGGTGCAGGAAACCACTTTTGCACTTGTATTAGTGTGGAAAAAATACTTTTCGCACTTGTGTTAGTGTAGAAAAACCACTTTTCGCACTTGTGTTAGTGTTGAAAAACCACTTTTCGCACTTGTGTTAGTGTTGAAAAACCACTTTTCGCACTTGTGTTGGTGCAGGAAGCCACTTTTGCACTTGTATTAGTGTGGAAAAACACTTTTTGCACTTGTCATAGTGATGAAAAAACCACATTTTGCACTTGTGTTAGTGTTGAAAAAACCACTTTTCGCACTTGTGTTTGGTGCAGGAAACCACTATTGCACTTGTATTAGTGTGGAAAAAACACACTTTTCGCACTTGTGTTAGTGTTGAAAAACCACTTTTCGCACTTGTGTTAGTGTTGAAAAACCACTTTTCGCACTTGTGTTAGTGTTGAAAAGCCACTTTTCGCAACTTGTGTTGGTGCAGGAAACCACTATTGCACTTGTATTAGTGTGGAAAAAACACTTTTTGCACTTGTGATAGTGTTGAAAAACCACTTTTCACACTTGTGTTAGTGTTGAAAAACCACTTTTCGCACTTGTGTTGGTGCAGGAACCACTTTTGCACTTGTATTAGTGTGGAAAAACCACTTTTTGCACTTGTGTTAGTGTTGAAAAATCACTTTTCGCACTTGTGTTAGTGTTGAAAAACAACTTTTCGCACTTGTGTTAGTGTTGAAAAACCCACTTTTCGCACTTGTGTTGGTGCAGGAAACCACTTTTTGCACTTGTATTAGTGTGGAAAAAACACTTTTTGCACTTGTGATAGTGTTGAAAAACCACTTTTCGCACTTGTGTTAGTGTTGAAAAAACCACTTTTCGCACTTGTGTTGGTGCAGGAAACCACTTATCGCACTTGTGTTAGTGTTGAAAAACCACTTACGCACTTGTGTTTGTGTTGAAAAACCACTTTTCGCACTTGTGTTAGTGTTGAAAAACCACTTTTCGCACTTGTGTTGGTGCAAGGAAACCACTTATCGCACTTGTGTTAGTGTTGAAAAACCACTTTTTCGCACTTGTGTTAGTGTTGAAAAAACCACTTTTCGCACTTGTGTTGGTGCAGGAAACCACATTTGCACTTGTAATAGTGTGGAAAAACACTTTTGCACTTGTGATAGTGTTGAAAAACCACTTTTCGCACTTGTGTTAGTGTTGAAAAACCACTTTTCGCACTTGTGGTTAGTGTTGAAAAACCACTTTTTCGCACTTGTGTTAGTGTTGAAAAACCACTTTTCGCACTTGTGTTGGAGCAGGAAACCCACTTTTGCACTTGTATTAGTGTGGAAAAAAGCACTTTTTGCACTTGTGATAGTGTTGAAAAACCACCTTTCGCACTTGTGTTGGTGCAGGAAACCACTTTTCGCAGTTGTGTTAGTGTTGAAAAAACACTTTTCGGACTTGTGTTAGTGTGAAAAACCACTTTTCGCACTTGTGTTAGTGTTGAAAAACCACTTTTCGCACTTGTGTTGGTGCAGGAAACCACTTTTGCACTTGTATTAGTGTGAAAAAACACTTTTTGCACTTGTGATAGTGTTGAAAAAACCACTTTTCGCACTTGTGTTAGTGTTGAAAAAACCACTTTTCCACTTGTGTTGGTGCAGGAAACCACTTTTTCGCACTTGTGTTAGTGTTGAAAAAACACTTTTCGGACTTGTGTTAGTGTTGAAAAACCACTTTTCGCACTTGTGTTAGTGTTGAAAAACCACTTTTCGCACTTGTGTTGGTGCAGGAAACCACTTTTGCACTTGTATTAGTGTGGAAAAAAACACTTTTTGCACTTGTGATAGTGTTGAAAAACAACTTTTCGCACTTGTGTTAGTGTTGAAAAACCACTTTTTCGCACTTGTGTTATTGTTGAAAAACCACTTTTCGCACTTGTGTTAGTGTTGAAAAACCACTTTTCGCACTTGTGTTAGTGTTGAAAAACCACTTTTTGCACTTGTGTTGGAGCAGGAAACCACTTTTGCACTTGTATTAGTGTGGAAGAAACACTTTTTGCACTTGTGATAGTGTTGAAAAACCACTTTTCGCACTTGTGTTAGTGTTGAAAAACCACTTTTCGCACTTGTGTTGGTGCAGGAAACCACTTTTGCACTTGTATTAGTGTGGAAAAAACACTTTCTGCACTTGTGATAGTGTTGAAAAACCACTTTTCGCACTTGTGTGAGTGTTGAAAAACCACTTTTCGCACTTGTGTTAGTGTTGAAAAACCACTTTTCGCACTTGTGTTGGTGCAGGAAAACCACTTTTGCACTTGTATTAGTGTGGAAAAAATACTTTTCGCACTTGTGTTAGTGTAGAAAATTACTTTTCGCACTTGTGTTAGTGTTGAAAAACCACTTTTCGCACTTGTGTTAGTGTTGAAAAACCACTTTTCGCACTTGTGTTGGTGCAGGAAGCCACTTTTGCACTTGTATTAGTGTGGAAAAAAACACTTTTTGCACTTGTCATAGTGATGAAAAACCACATTTTCGCACTTGTGTTAGTGTTGAAAAACCACTTTTCGCACTTGTGTTGGTGCAGGAAACCACTATTGCACTTGTATTAGTGTGGAAAAAACACTTTTCGCACTTGTGTTAGTGTTGAAAAACCACTTTTCGCACTTGTGTTAGTGTTGAAAACCACTTTTCGCACTTGTGTTAGTGTTGAAAAGCCACTTTTCGCACTTGTGTTGGTGCAGGAAACCACTTTTGCACTTGTATTAGTGTGAGAAAAAACCACTTTTCGCACTTGTGTTAGTGTTGAAAAGCCAATTTTTCGCACTTGTGTTAGTGTTGAAAAACCACTTTTCGCACTTGTGTATGTGCAGGAAACCACTTTTGCACTTGTATTAGTGTGGAAAAAAGACTTTTTGCACTTGTGATAGTGTTGAAAAACCACTTTTCGCACTTGTGTTAGTGTTGAAAAACCACTTTTCGCACTTGTGTTGGTGCAGGAAACCACTTTTGCACTTGTATTAGTGTGGAAAAACCACTTTTCACACTTGTGTTAGTGTTGAAAAACCACTTTTCACACTTGTGTTGGTGCAGGAAACCACTTTTGCACTTGTATTAGTGTGGAAAAACCACTTTGGCACTTGTGTTAGTGTTGAAAAACCACTTTTCGCACTTGTGTTAGTGTTGAAAAACCACTTTTCGCACTTGTGTTAGTGTTGAAAAACCACTTTTCGCACTTGTGTTGGTGCAGGAAACCACTTTTGCATTTCTATTAGTGTGGAAAAAAACACTTTTCGCACTTGTGTTAGTGTTGAAAAACCACTTTCGCACTTGTGTTAGTGTTGAAAAACCACTTTTCGCACTTGTGTTAGTGTTGAAAAACCACTTTTCGGCACATGTGTTGGTGCAGGAAACCACTTTTGCACTTGTATTAGTGTGGAAAAAACCACTTTTCGCACTTGTGTTAGTGTTGAAAAGCCACTTTTCGCACTTGTGTTAGTGTTGAAAAACCACTTTTCGCACTTGTGTTGGTGCAGGAAACCCACTTTTGCACTTGTATTAGTGTGGAAAAAACAACTTTTTGCACTTGTGATAGTGTTGAAAAACACTTTTCCACACTTGTGTTAGTGTTGAAAAAACCACTTTTCGCACTTGTGTTGGTGCAGGAAACCACTTTTGCACTTGTATTAGTTGTGGAAAAAAACCACTTTTTGCACTTGTGTTAGTGTTGAAAAATCACTTTTCGCACTTGTGTTAGTGTTGAAAAACAACTTTTCGCACTTGTGTTAGTGTTGAAAAACCACTTTTCGCACTTGTGTTGGTGCAGGAAACCACTTTTGCACTTGTATTAGTGTGGTAAAAAACACTTTTTGCACTTGTGATAGTGTTGAAAAACCACTTTTCGCACTTGTGTTAGTGTTGAAAAACCACTTTTCGCACTTGTGTTGGTGCAGGAAACCACTTATCGCACTTGTGTTAGTGTTGAAAAACCACTTTTCGCACTTGTGTTTGTGTTGAAAAACCACTTTTCGCACTTGTGTTAGTGTTGAAAAACCACTTTTCGCACTTGTGTTGGTGCAGGAAACCACTTATCGCACTTGTGTTAGTGTTGAAAAACCACTTTTCGCACTTGTGTTAGTGTTGAAAAACCACTTTTTCGCACTTGTGTTGGTGCAGGAAACCACATTTGCACTTGTAATAGTGTGGAAAAACACTTTTTGCACTTGTGATAGTGTTGAAAAACCCACTTTTCGCACTTGTGTTAGTGTTGAAAAACCACTTTTCGCACTTGTGTTAGTGTTGAAAAACCACTTTTCGCACTTGTGTTAGTGTTGAAAAAACCACTTTTCGCACTTGTGTTGGAGCAGGAAACCACTTTTTGCACTTGTATTAGTGTGGAAAAAGCACTTTTTGCACTTGTGATAGTGTTGAAAAAACCACCTTTCGCACTTGTGTTAGTGTTGAAAAAACCACTTTTCACACTTGTGTTAGTGTTGAAAAAACCACTTTTCGCACTTGTGTTGGTGCAGGAAACCACTTTTGCACTTGTATTAGTGTGGAAAAACCACTTTTCGCACTTGTGTTAGTGTTGAAAAACCACTTTTCGCACTTGTGTTAGTGTTGAAAAACCACTTTTCGCACTTGTGTTGGTGCAGGAAACCACTTTGCACTTGTATTAGTGTGGAAAAAACACTTTTTGCACTTGTGATAGTGTTGAAAAACCACTTTTCGCACTTGTGTTAGTGTTGAAAAACCACTTTTCGCACTTGTGTTGGTGCAGGAAACCACTTTTGCACTTGTATTAGTGTGGAAAAACCACTTTTCACACTTGTGTTAGTGTTGAAAAACCACTTTTCACACTTGTGTTGGTGCAGGAAACCACTTTTGCACTTGTATTAGTGTGGAAAAACCACTTTTGGCACTTGTGTTAGTGTTGAAAAACCACTTTTCGCACTTGTGTTAGTGTTGAAAAACCACTTTTCGCACTTGTGTTAGTGTGAAAAACCACTTTTCGCACTTGTGTTGGTGCAGGAAACCACTTTTGCATTTCTATTAGTGTGGAAAAAACACTTTTCGCACTTGTGTTAGTGTTGAAAAACCACTTTTCGCACTTGTGTTAGTGTTGAAAAACCACTTTTCGCACTTGTGTTAGTGTTGAAAAACCACTTTTCGCACATGTGCTTGGTGCAGGAAACCACTTTTGCACTTGTATTAGTGTGGAAAAACCACTTTTCGCACTTGTGTTAGTGTTGAAAAGCCACTTTTCGCACTTGTGTTAGTGTTGAAAAACCACTTTTCGCACTTGTGTTGGTGCAGGAAACCACTTTTGCACTTGTATTAGTGTGGAAAAAACACTTTTTGCACTTGTGATAGTGTTGAAAAACCACTTTTCACACTTGTGTTAGTGTGAAAAACCACTTTTCGCACTTGTGTTGGTGCAGGAAACCACTTTTGCACTTGTATTAGTGTGGAAAAAACCACTTTTTGCACTTGTGTTAGTGTTGAAAAATCACTTTTCGCACTTGTGTTAGTGTTGAAAAAACAACTTTTCGCACTTGTGTTAGTGTTGAAAAACCACTTTTCGCACTTGTGTTGGTGCAGGAAACCACTTTTGCACTTGTATTAGTGTGGAAAAAACACTTTTGCACTTGTGATAGTGTTGAAAAACCACTTTTCGCACTTGTGTTAGTGTTGAAAAACCACTTTTCGCACTTGTGTTGGTGCAGGAAACCACTTATCGCACTTGTGTTAGTGTTCGAAAAACCACTTTTCGCACTTGTGTTTGTGTTGAAAAACCACTTTTCGCACTTGTGTTAGTGTTGAAAAACCACTTTTCGCACTTGTGGTGCAGGAAACCACTTATCGCACTTGTGTTAGTGTTGAAAAAACCACTTTTCGCACTTGTGTTAGTGTTGAAAAACCACTTTTCGCACTTGTGTTGGTGCAGGAAACCACATTTGCACTTGTAATAGTGTGGAAAAACACTTTTTGCACTTGTGATAGTGTTGAAAAACCACTTTTCGCACTTGTGTTAGTGTTGAAAAACACCACTTTTCGCACTTGTGTTAGTGTTGAAAAACCACTTTTCGCACTTGTGGTTAGTGTTGAAAAACCACTTTTCGCACTTGTGTTGGAGCAGGAAACCACTTTTGCACTTGTATTAGTGTGGAAAAAGCACTTTTTGCACTTGTGATAGTGTTGAAAAACCACCTTTCGCACTTGTGTTGGTGCAGGAAACCACTTTTCGCACTTGTGTTAGTGTTGAAAAAACACTTTCGGACTTGTGTTAGTGTTGAAAAACCACTTTTCGCACTTGTGTTAGTGTTGAAAAACCACTTTTCGCACTTGTGTTGGTGCAGGAAACCACTTTTTGCACGTTGTATTAGTGTGGAAAAAACACTTTTTGCACTTGTGATAGTGTTGAAAAACCACTTTTCGCACTTGTGTTAGTGTTGAAAAACCACTTTTCGCACTTGTGTTGGTGCAGGAAACCACTTTTCGCACTTGTGTTAGTGTTGAAAAAAACACTTTTCGGACTTGTGTTAGTGTTGAAAAACCACTTTTCGCACTTGTGTTAGTGTTGAAAAACCACTTTTCGCACTTGTGTTGGTGCAGGAAACCACTTTTGCACTTGTATTTAGTGTGGGAAAAAAACACTTGTTTTGCACTTGTGATAGTGTTGAAAAACAACTTTTCGCACTTGTGTTAGTGTTGAAAAACCACTTTTCGCACTTGTGTTATTGTGAAAAACCACTTTTCCGCACTTGTGTTAGTGTTGAAAAACCACTTTTCGCACTTGTGTTAGTGTTGAAAAACCACTTTTTGCACTTGTGTTGGAGCAGGAAACCACTTTTGCACTTGTATTAGTGTGGAAGAAACACTTGTTGCACTTGTGATAGTGTTGAAAAAACCACTTTTCGCACTTGTGTTAGTGTTGAAAAACCACTTTTTCGCACTTGTGGTTGGTGCAGGAAACCACTTTTGCACTTGTATTAGTGTGGAAAAAACACTTTCTGCACTTGTGATAGTGTTGAAAAACCACTTTCGCACTTGTGTGAGTGTTGAAAAACCACTTTTCGCACTTGTGTTAGTGTTGAAAAGAACCACTTTTCGCAACTTGTGTTGGTGCAGGAAACCACTTTTGCACTTGTATTAGTGTGGAAAAAATACTTTTCGCACTTGTTGTTAGTGTAGAAAAACCACTTTTCGCACTTGTGTTAGTGTTGAAAAACCACTTTTCGCGACTTGTGTTAGTGTTGAAAAACCACTTTTCAGCACTTGTGTTGGTGCAGGAAGCCACTCTTTGCACTTGTATTAGTGTGGAAAAAACACTTTTTGCACTTGTCATAGTGATGAAAACCACATTTCGCACTTGTGTTAGTGTTGAAAAACCACTTTTCGCACCTTGATGTTGGTGCAGGAAACCACTATTGCACTTGTATTAGTGTGGAAAAAACACTTTTCCGCACTTGTGTTAGTGTTGAAAAAACCACTTTTCGCACTTGTGTTAGTGTTGAAAAACCACTTTTCGCACTTGTGTTAGTGTTGAAAAGCCACTTCTTCGCACTTGTTGTTGGTGCAGGAAACCACTATTGCACTTGTATTAGTGTGGAAAAAACACTTTTTTGCACTTGTGATAGTGTTGAAAAACCACTTTTCACACTTGTGTTAGTGTTGAAAAAACCACTTTTCGCACTTTGTGTTGGTGCAGGAAACCACTTTTGCACTTGTATTAGTGTGG